>NC_090705.1:21624379-21930443 GCF_040954835.1 Lepisosteus oculatus
TTATAAGGGGGGAATGAAGAAAGATGTGAAGACGGGGGTTTGAATTTAATCTTTTCTGTAGGGGGTTTAGACTTCCAAGTCACAAGCAGGGGTTTATGGCAGGAAAGGGGGTTAACTGATAAGGATTGCAGATGCCAGCTAGGAACCCCCCTGGGTGTAATGTTAAACTGACCATTTGCCCAGAACATCATAAACTGGCCAAATACCATGAACCCCCCTCTTTACCATCAGACCGAGTGACGTCAGAAACGGAGAAGAAAACTGTATATAACCCAAAAGTTTGTAACAATACGGGGAACAATACTTCGGTTTTGTTGTTTCTTGCGGGAAACAAGACTTCGGCTTTATTGTTCCTTGCATGCAATAAACTCATCTGTTTTACTTCATCTCGGGATCAAGAACCTTATTTCTTCTGTTACAACAGGGTTAAGTGGTCAAAACTTTCTCAAAGACAATTTTCTTAATATTCCACTCATCTGACTGGGAAATTTGCTTCTCTGAATCAAAATATGAGTCTGAAAAGACAATACAACACTGTCTAACCCAAAAGAGTGTGTTAGGAGTGGTCAAATTAATTCTTGAAAGGTATTCTTTCATTGGAAATTTCGTGTTGAACAGAGTGCTGGATGAATGTACGTTTAGGCTTAAGTGGCCTAAAAGTCCGAAACAACTAGTACATTTTGGCTTGATCTGTTAATATGCCTGTGATTTCAAAGCCCATAGCAAGAGTTTAAAAGTTAAATCAGGTTCTTTCAAACTCTTGCTTGGAGGGCAGTTCAGACACCATTCCATTTTTGGGCAAAGCACTATATACAGCCACATAGGTCAGAAAAAAATGCTTAGAAAACATAGAAAGAACTATATTCCTAATTATCCTTTCAGCCCTAAAACACAGCCATGCTGTTAAAAACTGTCTACATTGTATGGGAATGTAACCCTAACCCTAGCTTCAGGTTTTGCTAGTTAGGGTTAAGTGGTCAAAACTGTCTCAAAGACAATTTTCTTAATATTCCACTCATCTGACTGGGAAATTTGCTTCTCTGAATCAAAATATGAGTCTGAAAAGACAATACAACACTGTCTAACCCAAAAGAGTGTGACAGGAGTGGTCAAATTAATTCTTGAAAGGTATTCTTTCATTGGAAATTTCGTGTTGAACGGAGTGCTGGATGAATGTACGTTTAGGCTTAAGTGGCCTAAAAGTCCGAAACAACTAGTACATTTTGGCTTGATCTGTTAATATGCCTGTGATTTCAAAGCCCATAGCAAGAGTTTAAAAGTTAAATCAGGTTCTTTCAAACTCTTGCTTGGAGGGCAGTTCAGACACCATTCCATTTTTGGGCAAAGCACTATATACAGCCACATAGGTCAGAAAAAAATGCTTAGAAAACATAGAAAGAACTATATTCCTAATTATCCTTTCAGCCCTAAAACACAGCCATACCTTCATACATCCTCTATGTTTTCTAATAATACTAACCCTAACCCTAGCTAAGGGTTTGGGTAGTTAGGGTTATGGATCAGATTTTTTTCAATGCAACCTAACTCTCATTTAAGCAGAAAATGTAACTCAGGTCATCAAAATATTAGTCTGAAAAGACTAAGCAGCCTAGCCACACAAATCAAAATGTATCAACTGTGGTATAATTTCATTTTTTGACTAGAATTCCGCTATTGGAAATATTGCGTGGAATGGTACTCTCCATGAGCATGGTGTCAGCGTTAAAAAGGTTAAGAGTCAGGAAGACCCAATAAAAAAAAAAAGAGCCATATTCAGAGGCAGCCAATTAAAGTGCGCTGTACTAACCCGTACCGCAGGCAACTCTGTACGTCTTACGCATCATACTGCAGTACGTGATTGACTAGCTTAAATGACCGACAGGGGCACTCGTGGTGCGTTGGTCGGTCGTGGAAAGATTTAATCATTTAATGTCTCTATTGTGCATTGTTTAATCTGCTTAAAATTGAATATTTATATGGAATTGTACAACTAAAAGTGAAATTTTAATAGCTGAGCATAAAAAGAAGAGGAGCATAATGCATCTGAAGGTCATAAAAGATATAAATTCAGGAACATAAACATATTATGTAAACTGTATATTGCTGGTCGTGGTATTTTAATCAAAAAATACACACTAGTATTCCATTTCTCCCTAAACATTTTAAGCATAGTTTTTATGTGCTCCTTCTGACCATATTACTGTACTTTTATATACTTTGTGAAAAGTGATAGTTTTAATCTTTTCTGCGAATATGCTTGTTATTGGAGGAAACAAAGCGTACTTTCAGAATTTGATTTATAGGGAATATAATATGGAATCGCATATCTAAAGAAATAATAATTTAATTGTGTCCATGCACTGTAACAAATATTTAACAAAACTTTATTTGAAAAACTTAAATAGAAATAGCAATATTATGGACACTCTATTGACTTTTTTATGTTTCTAAATATCACAACATGTTCGAATCTAAGTCATTTATTAATAACAACAGATAGTTTCAAACTGCTACTGATATCATTATCATCAATGTGTGGGAAAAAAAGTGAATCCTGTTTTTTTAGGTCTGTAGCTCAAATTAAAAATTAGACACAAGAAGAGTATTATTGGACAATGTTGTGAGGCTAAAGAAATCAATAACGATATTCAAAGATCTAAATATATTTAACGCATACGCTTGACATTAGAGGGTGTCTGCTCTTTGTGTATATTCTAATCGCAGTGGGGGCAGGGTGTGTGGGAAAAGTTACGTGGTTAAGTTAGCTTGAAGTTCAAAAACGATTTTGGCATGTCTGTAGCATTTTCAAGAAACCTCCTATAGTTGTGAGAACACTTCCTTTGTGTATAAAGTACCTTGTGAATGTTCTCACAGCCTTCACTTTGTCATTTTTTTGACCACGCATGAATATCCTTCTGTCCATATCTTCGCAAGGGAATCAGTGTGAATTTTAATACAAATTAAATGACCGTGGGCACTTTCCACCCCCTCTACTCTTCTCAGAGTAGAATAGGCTAACCTTCGGTGGATGGTTTGGGTTTTGCTTGTTCACATATCTCCCCTTTTTATAAAACATGGTTGACAACTGTTCCAGAGCCACTTTTGTTTCATCAGTGAAAAGTACATCATAAAATGCCTCTCCCTGTTCAATCCATTGGAAAAAAGGAAAGGAGCATAAAGTGTCTGATAGTCATAAATGATATTAATTTAGGAACAGCATCAGATATTTTTTTTTAACTGCACTGCATCGTAGAGAATACCATAGCATGTTTTTTTTTTACTCCCAGCGCGTTTTTTTTTTTTACTCCCTGGCGGAAACGTACTTCCATAAAAATCAGTATAGCTTCTGGGAAATACATTTTTCCTGCATTAAAGTTTAACTCGTTCAGAGCGCCCTACATTACAAACTCCAAGCGTTTCATTCTGGCTGTGTTTATTTAACAGGCTGTGAAAACAGTAACAATGTACTTTGTACACACAGCAAGTATTTCCGTAACTCAGTATTTCCGTGAAAAAGCTACAGATGTGCCAAAATCATTCTCGAACTTCAAGCTAACTTTACTCCAGTAAACACTTGATCTACTCTTAAGATTCCAGTGCTTTGTGTATATTCTAATCGCAGTGGGGGCAGAGTGTGTGGGGACAGGTTACTGTTTTCACAGCTTTCACTGCTGTTCACAAGCTGTAATCACACATTTCTTTTTTAAGCCATTTTTTTTTACCACACTTGAATATTATTTTGTTCATATCTTCGGAAGGGAAACATAGAAAGCTTTCAAACCAAATCCATTTTAAAGACCACGACTTGTGAAAATGTTCACAGCTTGCACATAAAACTATCAGTGAGCTAATTCTCTCTTTTTAAACTTCAGGTTTTTCATCGATGCATAATTACGCACTAGCTGGAATCCAAGGGGTCGCTTTGCACACATGTTCACAATGCGAGAAATACTGCTCAATGCGGCTTTGTGCGAAAAACCTGTATATCACCATAGGAAGCATAACAGCGTAGCTTCCAAATACCCAGACTAGCACAGAACTAAAGCTTTGTTTGATTTCTGAAATTTATGTCCTGTTTTCATTCAGTTAAGGGTCAACTATATACACGACACTGCTGACAGCAGGAAAAAGCAATGGAAAGTCTCATACTACTGTTTGTGCAACAGTACATGGATATAGTTATACCGTTAATAATTTATTTAGATACGTGAATCCATATTATATTTCCTATTAATCAAATTCTAAAAGTATGCTTTTGTTTACTTCGATAACAAGCATATTCGCAGAAAAGGTTAAAACGATCACTTTTCACAAAGTACATAAACGTACGATAATATGGTCAGAAGGAGCACGTAAAAATGTTTCCGAAATAACCACACATAAGACTTAAAATGTTTAGGGAGAAATGGAATACTGGTGTGTATTTTTTCGTTAAACTACAAAGACTAGCCATATACAGTACAGTTTACATATAGTAATATGTTTATGTTCCTAAATTAATATCTATTATGAGCACGTGAAAGGCATGGTGAATCGGAAATTCTCTAGAATTACTTTGTATGATTGGAAACGAATGCGTGATCGGATCAATGAAATGCTGTGGTGTTACTTTTTGTCAATGGAAAAATTCTTGTTTACAAAGAATGTGGACCAGGATAATACTTTGAGTTTATAGGTTGTCCAAGGTCATTCATTATTAATACTATTAGTAATATCTTCGGTAAACACTTTGATGCATAAGATATTTCTGCATAATTACAATATTTATGATAAAGGTGGTAGGTTGTGTACTTTTGTACTTACTTGCTTTAATAAAATATTCCAACTTTTTAATGTATAATGATTAACATGCTATAATACACAGTTTATATTTAAAAGTCTAAATAGTATACAACTTAAATTCTTAATTGAATAAAGATTGTCCCTCAGCAGTGATCAGGATTCGAAACCGGCTGTTTTCTGGAGACAGCTCAAATGCCATACATGAGAGGTTAAGCTTTATAAGCTCCACCTGGCGGTAATTCTGGATACTACATCTTACTGCGGTATTATACGGTATGACGCAATATGATGAGTTATAATGCGACACGCCCACCGCTCGTTTTGAATGGCTGCATCTGTATATGCAAGAAATGGTTAAGGAAGCATACCAAAGTAAAGAGAACATACTGTAACGCAACGAGGGGTTCATTGGGGGCGCCCTAGCCGCATTAGGTCGGCCCCACTCCGCTGGGGGCTCAAACCCGGGACTCCCGCGTCAGTCAACGTGGACCCAGCCCGGTGAGCCAAAGAAAGATCTCTCCACAGCCCGGGGACTGTGGTCCTGCTATTACAGGGAAGGGCGGCGACGTCACCGCTCTGGTAAGCTGGCTCTTACACAGTACCTGTCGGCCATATGCGTTACACTTTCCCCCGCTTAACTCACCGTCCCTGGCGAAGGGCTATCCCATCCCACTGCTGACACCAATGTAATGCAATGGGGGTTCAGGTGGGCGCCCTAGCCGCATTAGGTCGGCCTTGCTCCGCCGGGGGCTCGAATCCGGGACTCCCGCGTCACTAACTTTTTCTAACTTTGTTTTTTCCAACTTTTGCCTTAAGGGCAATTTTGGCAACATTCCCTTTTAGAGCAATGCTCTGTAGCAATATACTGAAGAAAAAAAATTCAGAAGATATCACTGAATAACGGTAAAATAAAAAGTATCCACGTTTTGCTGGAATCCTATCCCTAGCTAGGGTTAGGGTTAGGGTTCAGAATTCCTTAAAAGAATTAATGCAACCTTCTACTCATTTGAGTGCAAAATATACTTCATTGAAAGAAAACATTTGTCAGAAATGGTAAAGCAAGCATACCAAACTAAAAAGAACATACCAACAATGGTACAATTCTATTTTTGAACCGGTATTCTACTATTGGAAATGTTGTGTTGGATGGTGATCTCAATGAGCATAGTTTCAGGCTCAATTCAAATCAAAGTTTATTTATCAAATGCACAACAATACAGCGTGCAGCAGTAGTTGCTGGCAATGAAATGCCTTTTGTGGTTAGAGTAGGAACATCCCCAAATTTGCCTGTAAAATATACCGTACTGAAACAACATATGTCGGAAATGGTTAAGGAAGCACACCAAAGTAAAGAGAACGTACCAACAAGAAAAATGAGAGATTTCTTTACTCTTTTGGTAGGCACTGTGTTGAGAAAAATCAACTAACACACCATGTAACAATGAGTTTCTAAAGCGTTATCAGTTTTCTTTTTTTTCCTATTATTTTTGTTGTGTTTTTTTTTTAATATAAAAAAGGCAAAACATATACGAAGGCTATTCAGACTAGTTCTATTTGTCTAGAGAGGCTGTTGCAATCATACAGTAGCTGTCAAAACGTAGTTAGTCTTCATCTCACTGCAGCCTGTAAAGCACCTACTGTACACAAAGCAGGCTTTTGCTTTTGTTGATGTTACTGCAATAGTCTTACATACACAGTGCTCCTAGTGGCTTTCTACCTCTACCCAGTTTCTGATGATGTCACTGTCAAAAATCTACATTGACAGGGGCATACCTTTGCACCAAAATGGTGAGAAGAAAATATCACAAAGCATGTGCACAAATACTGGAGCAACCTCAAAGACTGAGCCACCATTGGTCTACCAAGTGTTTTTTTTTTTAATTTTAAGAAAAAATATTACAAATAAGTTTGAAAAACCATCGTACTTAAGCACAGTATAGCTGAACTGAAGGCAATGCAATGAAATTGCCTTTTGACCGCTTGCCTTTTTCACTCTTTGTCCAAGTTTTACTGCCAGTAGAAGAGCTTTCCTTATTTTGTTTGCCTATTTTTTAACACCTGAAGCACTGACAACATATTTTGATAGAGACTATGTTCAAAATAAGGGGAAGGTTCAATGATAAAAAAAACATTAAGGAAGCAAGATCACAAGGGAATCTTTAAAATGCTGCAATATGTTTTGGATTGATTATTGATCTTGTTCCTATCTGTTTATCGGCAATGGTACACCTCTGTTTTGAAATTTACCATGTAGTTTTAATACCTAATTCAAAACAAATTGTATTATGGTAACAGTTTCCCCTATGGTTCTTTCACCTGCTTGCCTACCTCTATTTTCATTGTCAGCAAGATCAGATCCATATACAGCATGCATTCTGTCTGGTAGGCTTCTGACTTCTGAAAAATCAGTTTTTCAAAATTTTGAAATACCTTAATGGAAGTAAGTTGGCAGGAATATAGCTATCCAAAGTCCAAGAGGGGCTTCTAAATTCAATGTAGAGGTTTTAAATTGGTGAAAGGTAAAAATCATTTTTTTTAATTTAATACAGGCTTGAGCTTTCATGTGCACTCTGATATACCAGATTAGAAGTTTGGATTCAAGTGATCTCTTTTAATACTTTTCAAGGATAATATGGTGTTCCATAAGCTCTCCCTTCATTTTGCATAATTCAATATTAAAATCTTCTTGAATTAATACATTACGCTTTTTTAACACTGCACATGTACATATGGTACATGATTATACTATATACAGAAGTATTCCACCTGGAGTATAGTTGTGCAGCACTAAACATAAAACAATATTTCTATAAATTTAGTAAAAGTTAGATGCTGCATATTTAGTTTGCAATGATCATATAGTCATAAATTAATATTTCTTCAGATACCAGTATTGTTACCTGTATGCTATAAATTCAGGTAGTTCACTTTCCTGAGGGATTTTGACAGTGGGAAAACATGTAGGTCACTATCAGTCTCTTGACCGATCAAAATATTAAGTCTGCAAAAAAAGTATTAAATATATCCATTTAAATATCTTGATAAACTATATAATACAAATCTACATGCGTAGGAAAATGCTACATGATGAAAAAAACACTATAACACAGATTAAATTATTAACATGCAGTGCATTGTTTTCTAACTGAGTTCTGGATGCATGCTAGTACAGTTTTACCTTCATTGTTCCATTTGAAAGTATTGTCTGCACCTGTAATAAAGTGTTTTTACACATGGTGGTGAACAAATAATTCAATACAGGCTTCAGATTAGTTTCTTTTTAATGCACACTTCATGTCATACTCAATCAAGCCACATCAGAGACACCAAATCAAGCTCTCCTTGGGGTAATTGACATCAGTGATGTTCTTCATGGATCTGCAGTCAAATCAATATTAGCTAATGTGTAAGTTACTTACAGGAAACCAATGTGCAATATGCTAGTGACTGATCCATTCCACTAATCACTCTGATATGTACATGGAATTCACTACACTCAGGCACCAAAAAGTAGAAGTCTATTTCTAGGAAAAATATCTCAGTGCCTTTATAGCAAATTACATATTTCAGGGCGCTGGGATATACTATACCATGTAGCGGCAATGCTTGCTGATAAGACAGAATTAAGTGTTGCTGTGCTTTCCCAAATGAGGCCCCATCTTCCTCTTCGTCTCTGTGGTGCAGCCACAGAGAAGCTATTCATGCAGGCTGATTTAAAGATGTTTTCTTTTGATAAGGGACAGCTCCCAAATGGGGATTCACTTAGCTAGGCCTGGCTATCATGATCAATGGTCATCCATTGGTGCCTATCTGTCTAGGGAGTGCCAGATGGACATCTGGACTGCATTCCTAGGTGTCAGGAGTAAGTGACTCATATCTCACCTTGATCAACCAATCAGGGACTGGTAGGGCCGAGTAACCCACGTGGAATTCTGATGCCCATGAAACTTTCAGCCAATGAACAAGCTGAAGTTCCTCCAGGTGAAAACAGGCAACACAGAGAGCCTATAGGTCTATTGTGGACTTTTCTGAAAGGGAGAATCTCAAAGGAGAATTCCAGGGCAGGACAGCCCAGGAGCAGAAAGGCTCCCAAGGGCAGGACATTCTCGCAGCGCGACTCCTGACCATCCTGAGACTCAGCCCGGACAACCACGGAATGGCCAGTGTGTCCGAGTGCCAGAACTTTCCTCTGTTCTAAGAGTCTAGAGCGGAGGTTGCCAGAGAGTAACCAGAGGATCCACCTAAGGTTAGCAAGCCTCATGAACAGGTCAGAACTGTGGACAGCTGAATCACTATTCAGAACTAGTGCTTAATCAGGAACGAACTGGTCCTCTTCCTGACTTGCTGGGACCCACAGTCATCTTTTCTCCTGTGCACAAACTTAACTAGCAGGCCAGTGAGCATCAGCAACACACCGTCGCAAGCCGCACAGCACAGCCTGGCACCTAGCCAGACAGAGCGGATTGGACAGCAACAAGCCTGCAACTGCTTCTTTGTGCCCACAGGAGAACTGAATCCCCAGAGATTGGATGGGTATTCAACTTCAATGCATTACAGCTCGAGAATTCAATTGTTATCCCAACCAGTTGATATCAATTTAATTCCTAAGAGTTATGTACTTGTTTTCAGTATCTAATGTAGAAGTTGAAACCAAGTTCACTTTATGAAATGGTCTAAACGAATGATATACCGAACGTATGTCCTCTTGATATGTGTAACACCTTTTGTATTCTGATAACCCTCTCGATAAGATCTGTTAGGTTTATATGCATATTCTATGTATTAATAAATGTATCCTCGTGTATTAGTACCCGTGTGTGTGCGCGTTGTTTGAGTTATATCGCACAGTTGGATTCTAAGGCCATCAAAAGAATCATTTTGTGATTTACGGCTACAATTATTAATTGTCCCCGTAAATGCCCAAACCCTACAGAACTGGTGCCTTCAGAGAGCACAATACAACTATAACCACTAACATTCTGATATACACAGCTAAAAGATTAGCAATGGGAGAAGAAAAGTCGTTCATGTTTTAAAGAAATAAACAAATTACTATTGCACTTTTGAAGCACTTAGAACAGGTTTGTTTTATGTTGTACACCAGCATGTCTTGTCTTCAATATTGCAAATAGGCGCTAAATATTTTGTATTGAACATACTGTTCAA
Source organism: Lepisosteus oculatus (assembly GCF_040954835.1). NCBI lineage: Eukaryota > Metazoa > Chordata > Actinopteri > Semionotiformes > Lepisosteidae > Lepisosteus > Lepisosteus oculatus. The sequence continues at coordinate 21,634,328 of NC_090705.1, forward strand.
GTAGTAGTATAGATGTTAAGTCAAATTGTGACACCACCTCCTTTTTTGGCCAATGATTTTAAAGTTTGTCTCAGGAAGCCCCATACACATTATTAACAGCTTAATGTTGTGGCACAGAAGTTCCTCCCACTGCATTTTTATTTGGAGATTTTTTACAAGAGGGTGAGGACATGATTATAATTTTAACTTCTCCTACTAGCATGACTGAACTTTGCACTCACAAACAGGGAGATAAGAATGAAACCGTGCATTTTAAAAGTAATTTAAAAACAGATTATAGTCTTAAGGACTCTCGGAGTTATGTCGACTTGGAGAGCCTTGATAAGGCTGCAGTCAAAGGCAGGTATTGGAGGGGTCTAAATTTGCTTGGGCTGTACTGTAGTGACATGAAACATTGAGCAAGATAAACTTTTCTAATAAATTAGAGACCGATGAGGGTGAAAGAATTTCTCAAAAGACCACTTCTTCATTTTCTGAAGCATACATAAATTGTACATTTTGTGAGTAGCAGTGGTATAAAGGCTAGAGTAGAAAAGGTTAATCAGAACTATTAACAAAAATGTGATCTTTTACTCACAAACACATTCTGGTATGGAAAAATTCTGACTTACTTGCACAGAACTATCAAGCTAGTCCCATCACCACTTCCACTGTCTCAGAGTTTTGGAAAACCATCCATTATTTCAAAAGAGAGCCCTCAGAGTTTATTTTAAAAAACTGAAGATGTCCAAAATAAGGACACAATCTTTCTTGATGACTTTGGCAATAAGGATTCCTTTTATAAAGAAGACCTATAAAAGTAGGAATTTTGCAAATTGCTGCCCATTTTTATAAAAATAGTGAAAACCAAGTGTGCAAAACATTACCATTTTCACTCAGGATTTTACAGTTCTTCCAGAGAATTTTCAAAGGTTACAGAATTCCAGATATATTCAAAATAATTTGTAGACTTTCTACAAAATTAGCTCAAGTCACAGAACTAAATCCTAATGTCCTGAAATTCACAAAGTTCATCCTGTTGTCTACACTGCTAGGAAACTCTTGTGCCTACTCCATTAGGACACTGTCTCATTCACAACCAGTGCCTCAGACTCCAGCCCTGACATCATGTTGGGCTACACAAACACACTACCTACAGTACATCACCAAGTTTCTTCCACATTACACACCATGTCAAAACCCAACACACTGTCCCTCTCCAACACTCACAACTTCTGGCACCTCACTTTCATGCCCCTAGGTTTTGAACTCACAGCTGCCAGCACACCTCACATTATGCCCAGCCACCACTATTATAGCCACGTAGCTGCCAGCACACCTCACTGTGCCCACCCAGCACTGCACTATCTCCCAGAACGTGTAGCTAGATAGACCCAACTCACTTCCCCAATTCCAATGTATTGTCCAGGGGAGGGCACCTCTGCCACACAACCCACTCTGGTGCATACACTAACTCACCAATAAAATCACAACTCATTCAGCAGACACCAACGGCACGACTCTCACTCCCTAGCAGGATGCTGTTCCTTTAAATTATAAAGCTGCTTTTTTTCCTATCAGTCTCCTCCCAGACTGACTCTCACTCTTTTCGTCGCAGGCTATTCCTCTCACAATCCCCTCCTCCCCATCACGCTGTTTACTGCAGCGGCAAATCAAATCTTTCATACCCGCTACTGTCATGCGTCTGCCTGGCTCTCGCAGACAGAACCTCCAGATCCGTTGCTTCACCACTGCAGCCTCAGTAAAAATATGTCCCCGCTGAATCTTCCCCCTCCCCCCCAGCTCCTGTTCAGTCTAATTTTAAACCACTCCTACACCTGCCGTTCATTCACTTATTCACGCCAGGTGTGGTTTCCACAGCACCGCGTCTCCCTTAATCCGGGGCTCCGCCCCTCAAAACAGACGCTCCCTGCATTATACTACAATACAAAAATACAACAACTTTAACATGGAACTTTTAGAAAAACAAATCTTCTGGTTAGCAAAGCCAGATAGCTTTTTTTTCCCTAACAGCTAGACAGAATTACACAACTCTGTTTGAGGAGGTAAACTGGGTGGAAAGGGATGATCAGTGTGTTGTTAAAGAGCTCTGTTTTTCTTTCAGTGCTGCTGTAGTTGCCACTCAAAGATTTCATCATCTGACCAAAATTTAAAAGCTGATTCTAAGAACCCCCAGATTTTTTATTAATTTATGTATAACAGCTTTTAAAATATAATGGGCAAATAAAGATTTCGAAATATTTTATTATGTGTGCTTTATGATTTACCTTCAATTCTGGCTCCAGCATATTCAAGTATGCGCATGTACTGTATGCTAGGACAACAGTTTACATGACTAACTGTAGCTTTAACTGTTTTTGATCACTGTCAAAACAAATTATCAGCCACCACAAAGACGATTCAGAAACATTCATTACATTTAATGCAATTGCAGCTCGTTCTTACCAGATCATACAGAGGTACAGTAGGACCTAAACTCACATGGACAAATGTCCATTGGCATTAAGGGGCCAAGAAGACTCTGATAAAACCTACAAATACCAGACTGTTAAAACTACAAACATGCCAGTTGGAGAATACAAATGTTAAATCTGGATATATACAAAGAAAATTAAAACCAAAGATAATCTTTTGTAAAGACTAGAAGCAGGGATACAGGTTGAACAACTTTCAAAACATATTACAATGCCATTGGCTAATGGAGGGCAGGACTTCATCAGAACTGAGATCTAAATTCCTGTCAGAATTTGATAAAACTTGTAAATGCTAAATACTCATATATGTGTTCTTCATTTAAAATCTGTTGGAGATTTGCAAATATTGTATTAAGCTGAATTATTTGATGCATATGGGTTTATGAAATCTTTCAGTTTTGTTTCTTGCCACAAATTACTGCCTACAGTATATTCCTTCAGAAGCCTGTTATTGTTACCTTTTATTAAAAAATACTGTAGGAAAAATGAAAACTGCATTAATGTCTTAAGTTATCATTTTTGAATGGTGGGTATCAATAAAACAAGCAGATAAATTTATATTTTTGAAAATGCATGAACAGATCAATGGGTTTTGTTTCAATCCGAGCTTGCTTATCAGCTGGACTCTCCTCTAGCTTGTAGTGCTAAGCTACAAAAAAACTACAAGATTTTCCAAAATATTTCACTTGAGACTATACTTGCTAAAATACTTCACAGCCTGCTGAATTCACTCAGTTTACAATTGCCTACAGTATTGTAGAAATGACAGTCTTCTATTTTAATTATCTTAAATGTGTCAAAAAGTGAATAAAAAGTTACATCTTCCTAGGAGAGGAAAACTCTGTTTTGACTGATTGGGTGCTGGTTGGAATCCACTTACAAGCTATGCTCCAGGTTACAACATCAGTGATATTATTCTGGGTTTATATAACAAGATGTTGTCATTAGTGGTTTGATCTTGTTTAACTTAAAGGAGCTCACGCTATCAATTTAAAAAACAAAAACTTTTCTTTTCCGCTTTCAGAATTTGTTTTTGTAAGAGACCTAAGGGGTAGCTAAAATATATTCAGTAGGCTTACTTAGGAGGATATGCTGACTTCAGCACAAAGGCGATGAACCCAATCACAGTTCTCATTATGTAGGTTTTTGTTCTGAGGAGAAATCCCTTGTATAGATTTAGTAGTGTCTGTCCAGAGAGAGTTTACCTTCCATAAAGTCTATAAGGAGCCCAGCTGAAGAAATAACTTTTTCATTAGCATATAAAGTGGAGGGAGAGGTTATTGACAAAGTTTACATTAGGTAGCACAAAAAATATAAACTAAAATGGAATACATAACCTTATTTAATTTGTACTATTTTTTTAATAGCAATCAGAATAGAATACCTTTTGAATTACAAATATCACAAGCTATAGAAACTAGGCAATCATAAAAGAACCTTTACCAAGAACCATTGAACTTGGGAATGTTCATTACATTGAAGTACAGTACGTAGAGAAACATTAAAACACAAAAACACTATTAGCTCCCATACTGTATATTGCCTCTCAGGAACAACCCTGTAAAACAGAAAAAAGAATGATTTAAAAATAAAAAGAGTAACTTTGGTTTTATTGTTTTCTTTTTCTAGGAGACATGAAAATTAGCAATGAAAATACAGAAGGTGAAGTTTCACATATCTTTAAATGTTATTGTAAATGTAAAGCTGTGCCATTCAGTGTCCTCAATGACAGCTGTTAGTAGGGTCACTGGTTAATTGCAGTGTAACAGCAACCTGCAGTCTTCCTTTTCATTTGTAATGTAAGTTTTATTGTCCTTGGGAATTTTTGCTCCTATAATTTAAGTGCATAGCAGTAGCACAGGAACTAAAACATAGAAAAGGTGAGCACTTTTTAGAGAAAGAAAGAAATGGAAAGCACTTGTTTTATTATTTTGTCTTCATATTGTATGACTGTTGTGCATAAACTGCAAGAGCTACACCATGGAGAAGTACAATCTCTAAATGATACTTACTCTATGCCAGTAAGAACTTAACACGGAGAGAGATTTTTACAACATATACATGCATTTCAATAATATTAAATGTATATTTAGCAAGAATAAACAATAGGATGAAGGGCATTTTATTAAAAGGAATATATGGCATCAAATACATAATACTTGATTAGCAGTGTTATTATCAAACAAATGAACCAGAATATACTGGGGTTTGTGTGATCCTGCATTTGGGTGATGTGTTCATTAAGAGATATACCATTTGCATTTAAGAATTGCAGGGGCTAAAAGTTTAATGTCTCCATGGAAATGTGCTGAATACACCCGTCTTGTGTGAGTGTAGGGAAGACCTGCAGTTAGGCTGCATCTCAGTACTAGATATGTTTAAATATATAACTTACTAAATCTATCGTTAACTACTTTATGACACTCACACTGTAATGGTATCACTTTGTTAAGAAAAGAAAAAAAACAGGCTTAAATGGTCATCAAACATTAAAATTGCAATCCAGGAATAACACTAACTAAAGCTGAGGAAAGCTACTGTACAAAAGCGAATGCATAAGTTCTGTATGTAAGGAATTAATAAGGAAGATGTTTTTTAGAGGTAATACACTACTCATCAAGAAAATGTATACCACATAAATCATTGTTACCATTTGTTTTTGCAAAATATTGTCCCCATATTACTATTAATTTTAGAAAGCAACCCCTGATTAACATACTGTAACATGTACAGTATCTCTAATGCATTACTTTTATACAAGTAAATTGTCCCTAACCATGAGTGCTATAATTATCAAAAGAATGAGACCAAATATTGTATCTGCACTACCTTCTTCCAATTAAGTTAAAGCCAAATTAGGAACAGTTATAGACTTGCCAACCACACATTATTGAGCTTTTGAAAAAGGAAAAATTGGTACCTCTGGATCACAGTAGTGGTGCTGTCTGCTATGGTGAAGCTGTTATTCACCCTGTGTATTTTTGTCTCTTCTCAAGAGTATGTAGCAGCTGTTGCAGACATACTGTATCATAGTCAACATTTTCTTCAAGTTCTAGTTCACGTTTATCTGTCATTCCAGCCATATACAAGTATACAGTGGAACGAAATATTATTCCTCCTCGTCCACTGGGCAAAAACAGGCAGGACAGACAGGACACTGACATAGACATTGTAGACAGGGTACACATAGCGCAAAGTGAATTACAAGTAAATACTGTACATAATACAATATACACAACACACTGGGGGAATTTAAACCCTCTTTCTGGAATTGGTGTGGGTGCAAATAGATTCCAGGGTCTTGAGGAGCCTGACAGCCTGTGGGAAGAAGCTGTTACAGAGTCTGGTTGAGCTAGCCCATATATTGTGATATCTCTTCCCAGATGGTAGGAGGGCAAAGAGTTTATGGGGAGGGGTGGGATAGGTCATCTACTATACTGGAGGACCTGTGTAAGCAGCATTTGTGATAAGTGACAGAAATGGAAGGGAGGGAGGCTCCAATGATCGTTTCAGCTGTTTCCACAATTAGTTGCAGGGTCTTGCAATCGGAAGCATTGCAATTCCCAAACCAAACAGTGATACAGGTGGTCAAGGTGCTCTCAATGGTGCTTCTGTAGAAAGTGATAACAATGGGCGGGGAAGGTTTGCCCTCCTCAGTTGCCGCAAGAAATAGAGACGCTGCTGTGCTTTCTTGGCTAGGGAGGTGGTATTGAGGGACCAAGTGAGGTCATCTGTAATTTGTACACCAAGAAACTTGGTGCTTCTAACTGTCTCCACAGGGGAGCCATTGATGTACAGGAGGGAGTGATCAGTGTGGGCCCTCATGAAGTCAATGATGATCTCTTTTGTTTTGTTTACTTTAAGAGATAGTTTGTCGTTTGTGCGCTGGTCCACTAGTTGCTGTCGTGTTGTGTCGTGTCAATATGAACAGCAGTGGGCTGAGCACACAGCCCTGAGGGGTTCCGGTGCTCATTGTGATGGTGCTGGAGATGTTTTTACCGATCCCGATTGTCTGAGGTCTCTCAGTCAAAAAGTCCAAAATCCATTTACAGAGGGAGGTGTTAAGGTTCAGCAAGCTCAGTATTTCTGTCAGCTTCTGGGGGATGATTGTATTAAATGCTGAACTTGAAGTCAATGAGTATTCTTGTGTTTCCAGTTGTGCTTAGCACTATAACAAAACGAACCCATAAATTCAAATTTTCCTAGGGTGACCTACCTCTTTAGCTTTTCTGTTTATCCTTAATACAGCAGAAGCAGTAGGATTGCACACAATAATAAATAAAATAAAATAAAATAAAATAAATAAATAAATAAATAAAACCTTAGCTCATTCTGAGGTCGCTATGTACTGTAGAAACATACCTATTCTACTGATGTGCAGGAGGTATGAAATTTGACATACAAAGGTCTTAGTGAAGCTTCCCAGGCTAGTTGATAACTTTTAAGTGTTAAGAAAAGCTGCACTTATAATCAGTTGAGGGATGAAAACTATTGAACTTTCAATTCCTTGTATGAAAAACTTGCCTTTTCCTTCAATGCTAATACCAAGCTGCTGAGCCAGAACAGGTCTATTTACCACTATTTATTTTGATGTACTGAATATTTTAATTTCTTTGCAATATGATGCAATCCAGCCTCTACAGAACAGGTTTATTTACACTATTTATTTTAATCAATGATTATTTTGCAATATGATGCAATTCAAATGCAGATTGACCCTCTCTGAAAATTGATGTCAGTGTAGAGCAGCAGACTTCATCCACAACCATACACCCCAGACATACACCTCAGGATATAACATGACATAAAAACAAATTATGTTAAGCAGAAAGCTGTCTTTCTTGACATTTTTCAAAATATTTCTTGTATATTATCTAAGTAAAATAAGAAAGGATCAAAAGATATGAGGCTATTTCCGCCCTCTAGCTCATTTAGTTGTCACAGTTTAGTTGATAAGAGCAATTCACCAGCAATTTTTTTGTCTGGGGTCAGGACCTTCAATATCATGGCAGTGTAGCTCTTTCAGATTCCTATAAACTAACGTGAAAATGTTTCCTATTTCTAGGTTAAATTGTAATTTCCCATTTTTTCTAATTGAGTCATTTGTTTTGGATTTCACTTGATGCTGAAAAAGAATCAAACCCATATTTATTTTCTTCTCTGTTACTAAATTTAATTTCTGCTCTATTTTCTGTCTCCATCAATACCATTCTAACTTTACTGCCCTCAAACCCTGATTTCCATTCGCTTAGCCCCTTCTGCTCCTAAGGGTGTCTCCTTGATCCGCAGTCTGTCCAGTGTCCTATCAGCTCACCCAGCTGGAATTCTGCAACATTCTCTGCAGGAGCCTGTGCTGCTTCTAAATGCTTCTTCATCGTAGCATTTCAGGTTCAAGCTCCTTGTTCACAGCTCTTGCCGCAACAGAGCACACAATGCAGTCAATGATTCTTTAGGCATCAATGTCCAGATCAGCAAGAGAAATGGGTCATCTTCCATTGCCTCCCTTTCTGTTTCACATTACATAATGTCAGCCCTTGACATCCTTTTCCTCCATTTTGGCAGAGTGGTGGCACTGATCTGTGCCTGTGGCTGGAAGGTTGGCGGCTCAAATCCCGCGGCTGACAGGGGAATCCTACTCTGTTGGGCCCCTGAGCAAGGTCCTTAACCTCAGCTGCTCCAGGGGTGCCATATAAATGGCTGACCCTGTGCTCTGACCCCAAGCTTCTCTCCAAGTCTGTGTGCCTGTGTGTCTAATGGAGAGGAAACTGGGGTATGCAAAAAGACAAATTCCATATGCAAGAAATTGCATATGGCTAATAAATAAAGTGACCTTATCTTATTTCACCTGCTCTCTCCATTCTTTCCTCCATATCAGGCATCCCCAACACAACCCCTGCAAAGTCTATGCGTCCTAGTCTTTTCCACATCCCTGTCCTACCTAACCTTGTGTCAGCCCCAGAGGTCTTCCCCACTCTCTCTTTCTGTCACTTCCTCAGTACCAGGGTTCCAAGCCATCATGCCTTTGACACCAGTAACATCACCTATCTTTTCATTACTTCCTTGTCCCTGCTGGTATCCCACTTAGAGTGATGTCAGGCCCTTACTTCATTCACTTCCCTTTCCATTTGCAGCCCACCCCACCTATCCAGGTATTCTTTGAATATCACCCCTCCTCAGTAGTCTGTACCTGGTTCAAGCTCTGAACCCTGTAACCCACTGCACAGTATTTATTGCTTTAGCTTTTCTACCCACTCCTCTTTATTACTTTTCCTATTTTCTCTACAGAATAGCCATTGTCAATAACATACATCTGATCAAAGTGGCAGGGAGAAACACCTGGTTCAAAAATGCCAACTTTCCTAATACCTTTAAAGAATGCTTTTTGATCCTTGATCTCTGGAACCTCTTTTGGGATTTGCTGGCAAAAAATACTATTTCTCTGTCTGTAGGCTATGGGCCTAAAACAATGAAAAATGGCTTGCCATCCCCTGGCTGCTTGGATTATCTAAAATTCCTCCACATTTTGCTTTTGGAATCCTTCACATTTTACAAACTGTTGTAAAATCTCCATACATTAGGACTCTTCTAAGATGCATCACAAGGGTCCCATCTGCAATGGGTTCACCATTTGCACTGTGCATATTCCTGGTTCCTCAAAGAAATTGCTGACTTGCTTTCTCATTTCCAAAACAGTGTCTCACCATTCTTTGAGAAAGTTCATTTATAAACTTCATTTATCTTTGTTAAATTCAATTTCCTTGTTCTTCATAGGTGGTCTATGAACCCATTTGTTTTGTTTTTGTTTGTTTTTTTGCTTCTTGTGTAAATTTTTGTTGCCAAATTGATAACCCAAAGATTATTATGTTAACCCTGTTACAAAAAACAGCTTTAACGAGCTACAGGAAATATAAATCAAATGGTGAGGAACTATTCAGTTTTTGAAGCACCAAAAACTCACTTCACATACTGGTGAACTCTCTTGATATGTGTACTTTGTTAGGATTTATGGCAAACAAAGCTTGTGGTCAAATGCACAAAGCTGAAATAATAGGAAAGAGTAATATCAAAGAAATAATTAAATAAGCCCTGCCCTTTGGCTTTGTCTCCTCAGGATACATTTAATGTTTTATACACATATAATTTATTCATGAGGACATACGTTTTAATTTCCTCTGTACCTGTACCCTGACAATTAGTTACTAGCACCAGAAGAAGAAAGGTAAAATGCAGTAATAGAAAATCTGGGGCTTCGTTAACCATTATTTACAGTATATATACACACCCATGTACATATGTTTATTAATAATATTTAATGTCTTGACAAGGGAAGCAGATTCATATAAACAGATTTCTAATTCTGCTTTTCCCTATATACAGTAAGATCATAGGACCAGCCACAAATAGCCAGTTCACCAGTATGACACAACTAATGTGATAAGTGAAAAGAGCCTGTATATTTTATAAAGACACAGTTTAAGAGTACATTTTGTTATAATTTCTGGTTAATTATGGGTGACTGTTATTCTTGTTTATTTACATTTATTTTTGTTAGGTATTCAAGGTTGACTCCTTTTTTGAATACATTTAGAATTTTCCTTAATTACGGAGCATTAGGTATCTTATAAAAGCTGTCTTCTGCATTGATTTATATATTTTTTTCTGATTGCATTAGAGGGGTCTATAATCGAGACGTAGCAGGAAACCTTGCATTAAAGGATATATCAATTTATTTATTCACTCTTCAAAAAGTGTTTCTGGTCCATGTTGTGTTTATTTATATAACCGAACCTTGTTTTTCTTAAGAGTCTTAGATACTGTTACAGTAGATGTTAGATACTGTTAAATACAATATAAAACAAGGACATTTTATATTTAAATATACAGTGTACATGTTACAGCTGCACATGTTTAAATGATGGATAGCTGCGTCAGCATGCATAGGCTGCAAAGGAACAAGTAATAGGTTTATTGAAGGCTAAAGAAGGCTCCACAGCAGAAATGTTATGTTTTCTTTTTTTCAGCATGGAATAAATCTATTACTTGTTCCTTTGCATGTTTAAATGGGACTTTTAGGGATTTATGTTTGGATCTCCAAGCAGTTTATAGTGGTTTGATATACAGTACCAGCTGAAGCAAGCACATGATGAACATCGCTCTTAATTTCAATTTTCCATAAATCGATATTTAGTCAGTCAAAACATTACAATTCTGCTAGAACAATATCACATTTGTGATACTCCAGCCATTTCCAAAGGTTCACAGAATGGTAGATATTTATAAAAATTCTACAAGGAGCCATAGATGTGGTGTGAGATGTGAGTGCACCTTCTTTAACACTTTTTTGAAAACATTATTAGCAGACCTTTATTGTAATAACTTCATACATTTAAATATAAACATTATATATTGTAACTGAATAATAGTAATTGTAATTGCACGTTTTAGAAGAGACACAGTACAAAACAAAATATTGAATGGGAAAAGAGGTTTTGTTAAGTACAATACTTATGATTCTGATGATTGAAAAATAATTTGTTTCAGAGTATTTTGGACAAAATGCTTTCTTTGACTGTGTGGAAAAAAAATCAAAAGCAGGGTATGGCAGTGAAACAAATTATTTAAACCTTTTGTATGATGCAAAATTTGTCTTTTCTTTTCAATATGGGATATAATTCTATTCAGTCACCAGTCTGAAATGAGTATTTCTCTAGATTCAAGTTTCAAAAGTCCTTGAAATCAAAGTCTCACAGTCTGCACCAACAGTTTCTGTGACTAGAAAGCTGAATAAAGTTTATGGCACTGATGTTCCAGCAACACCTTAGTTGTCTAACAAAAAAAAACTGTTCTCTGACAAAAAAAAATATGTCATTTTTACAAAGTCTGTATCACTCTTGCCAAAAATTCGTAAGGCCACCCACAAATAAAGAAAAAGTGGAAGGAAAACAAAACAGATGTTTACTTTGTTATCTTTCGAAGAACCACTATCGCATCATTTCTTTTTTAGGAAAACATGATGCTCTGTATATTATGTACATTTAAAACATTGTGAAGATTTTTATTACTTCATTTTAAAAATTCCACAAAGATAAATAATATAATAGTCATGCCATGCTAGAACATTAAATGTGCTGGGAAATTATTGATAAGTGTTAAAATGAAAAAAACATTTTGTGATTCGGTGGTACACTTTGATCATGATTGCTTAATTATATAGAAGGAGAGATGCATTTTAAATTGCATTTGTATTGTTGTATGTGATCCTGAAGACATGGAAATCATTCACATTTCTCAAAGAAGGGTCCACGGCCAAAAACGTTGTGGTTTCTTTCTTCACCTTGCAGCATGGAATAAACCTATTACTTGTTCCTTTGCAGCCTTGCAGCCTATGCATGCTGACGCAGCTACCCACCTGAATAATTAATACAGTGTGTATTCTCCTGTCATGGTATAAAATAGAACAATGTAGAGTACATAATGTGGTTATGTATCGGGAATGTTTGCAAATGTTGCTATAATTGTACAGTATACGCTTTTGGGAAAGCATTCATTTTCGTGCAGGTAATTGCTCACTTCTGCTGCCATAGTGTTTTGGAATCTGCATGCTCTCCCTGTATAGTTATTGACAATGAAAATGTTTCTGGAATAGGCATTCTGTATAAATGATAAAATGGAGGCTATGGAGAAAAAAAATTGGAAATGCATCTGCAACAGAAAGCAATGGTTTGACATGTACAGTAAATGTGACACCTGTGGCGTGTCAAGTGCATATCCTACAGAGTGAGCACAATTGCACGGCTATTAAAAAAGGTTGATCGAGTTAACAGTCTGGGTGTGGTGAGTTTCGATTGATTCCTGACAGTCTTGGGCAAAAGGAACCCGTCTTTCATTGGAAGGTTTGCCTATTATGCTCATACATGAGAATATAGGGGGGAAGGAAAAGTGCCTGTGGTCATTTTATGTAAGCTACTAAATCCAAAGTGTAACCTATGTTATGAGGTGAGAAGAGAAAAAGTGGTTAAAATCACTCAACTCCAACAGAGCTTAAAAATCCTAAACTAAATTGGTTGGCTATGAATCAACATGAATATAAAAAATCAACAGTAACAGAACTTAAACCAAAAAAAGAGAATATATCAATGCATTTAACAAAACAGCTAAAATGGTGATGGATAGGGTATTGAATGAAGCTGATCTGTCCGGTCTCGGTGAGCCAAGGTGTTTGTTGGAGAAAGGATTACGTTCCAGGCATGGAAGGGAGAGATGATTGTTCAGGTCAGAGCCAGTGCTGAATGATTGATCTAACACTATTGGAGTATAGAAAGATGATAACGATGTCCAGAGTTGCAGTGGAGGTACAGATGCAGCCATTCAAAATGCGCGGTACAAATCGCGGTACGGTAACCTACCCACAAGCCACCGCGGGGCACCGGAGGGCACCGCGGTAAGTGCTTGGCTGGCCAAAATGACCGACAGGGGCACTCGTGGTGCATTGGTTGGTAGTGAAAAGACTTAATCATTTAATGTCTTTACTGTGCACATTTTAATCCGCTTAGTTTTGAATATTTATATGGAATTTTACCACTATTGGGAAATTTTAGTAGCTGAGCATAAAAAGAAGAGGAGCATAACGCATCTGAAGGTCATAAACGATATTAATTTAGGAACATAAACATTACTGTATGTACGTAAACTGTACTGTGTACGGCTGGTCTTGGTAGTTTAAAGAAAAAATACACACCAGTCTTCCATTTCTCCCTAAACATTTTAAGCGTGAAAGTTTTATGAAACGGTACCTAAATATGCGATTGCTGATAGAATGAATTTAAATTTGACACGAAAATTAAGCTGTTTACATCTTCCGCCTGAGAACAGTCACCCGTTGCTACCCAACGCAGAAACACAGCCACTAACTAGCAAAGAGAGGACATTAGCTAGCCAATATGATAAAGAAATAAATTATTATTTTGTTTATTTCTTTTGCACATTTATTTGAACATTTCCATCGACTGTACAAGCACTTGGAAACTGTCCAATCCCTAGTTCAACAGGCATTTTCTTTTACGCTGCGGACATTCTCCCGGTCTGGCACCGGTCTGTGACTTCTAGTATATAATGCCATCAAACTCTTGTTTTTATGTCCACTATAACAGACAATCTCCTTTGCTTTTAACCGAGCGTTTAATAATTTCCGAAAATGAAAATGATTTACTTTATTTCCCTCACAGGATCAATAAAAGTATCTATCTGTCTAAACTGTGGAACAGAATTCTGGGGTCTCCCCATACCAGAGATTATGGTAGGGCTTCAGAATGGTGATTGGCTGACACCATCTGACACCCCTCTGATTGGAGAAAAAAGATGTGCTGGTTTGCTATACGTACATACTGTACCAGGAAGAGGATTTCTTTCTATTCGAAACGTATATTTTAAAAGTTTAAGAAGAAAAAACCTTACAGCGTACACAGATTTCTAAACTGATCAGGATCGTTATCTTTGTCTTATGCATAATAATGTTCACCGCTCTTTCCAGCAAATTAATAATAAACTTTATTTTATATAGCGTTTTAAACGAATAAGTAATTAGATTGCTCATAAACCTAATCACTTATTCTACATAAACAGCGTAATTGCTCCCTGAAAATGATTTTTCTTTTTATTTAGGCTCAGATTTCACCTATAGATAGTATTATTATAAACTTTCTTCGAAAAATGTCTTTTATGTAAACCATATTTGCTATTAATTCATTTAGGGCTAGAATATGTTCATTGTCTTCCAATCGAGTCGAGTTGACATTAGAAGCTTGCCACGCCCGGACTGTTACACCAATTCATTAGCATGTTAAAGCGATTTCATTGAGGAGCCTAGCTTTCTTAACTAGTAAGTACCGTACTTCCTTGGTTTTGGAGGGGGGAGGTGTCTTTCATTGGAAATCACGCCCCCTTCTACTTTGAAAATACCTGTGAAACTGGTTTCATTCGTCACAGCCAGCACTCCCGCAGAGAGGGGGGTTGTACTCCTTAATGTCTAAGCCGGAACACGTCATTATATCTAATTTTGTATTTCTATAAAAAAATCGTTTGCCCAGCCTAACACTATTGTTCTTATTGTTTTTATCCTGTAAAGAGCTTTGAGGAGCACAGCTTTCTCACCACTTAGATTCCTTTTTGATACCATCCTTACACAAAGTAAAAACTTATTGTATTTTTCGATGACATACAAGTGGAAAGATTACAGATTTTAATCGTCTTTTTTCTGAACCAGGGAAAATCTGATCATGTTTCTCTATAACAATAATAAAAAACGTTATTTAACATATCACCTTTAAAAGTGGCATCTCAAAGCAATACAGTAGATGTAAACCACTGATTACAAAGTAAATACACAGACAAACACAAACGCATTTTTAATAAAATGCTTTTATTCATTCAGCAGAGAGAGAGTGTAAAACCTGGTCGTAACAGCTGTTCCTTTTTCTGATCACTCACTCTCTGGATAAACGTCTCGCCTGTCCTGTTCTTTGATGTCTTTAAGGTGATATCACATATAGTTGATATGTAAAATAATGTTTTTTATTATTGTTATAGAGAAACGTGATCAGATTTTCCCTGGTTCAGAAAAAAAGATCTAAAGTATACTAGTTTGTCACTAGTATACTTTTAATACAGTCTTTGCTGTGCTCTTATTGAGCCCGGCTCCTCAATGGGCTTTGACGTGCTAATGCGTTGGTTTAACAGTCCGGGTGTGGCAATGTTTTTTATTATTGTTATAGAGAAACATGATCAGATTTTCCCCGGTTCAGAAAAAAAGATCTAAAGTATACTAGTTTGTCACTCTTCTCATCCCCTCTTTGCTAAATGGCGTTTGAATAGAGTCACATGAAGAGAGAGGTGAAACAGCCCTACACAGCCCTGTCGCAGTACACGAATATAATTATATCTTAGTAATTTCTTTAGATACGTGATTCTTTTAATACAGTCTTTGCTGTGCTCTTGGGGATCCTTGTGATATTTCGAGCTCTGGTTGAATGATAACCGTAGCAGTTTATATAATTTTTGTAGTTAGAAATTATGGAACGCTCTGTTAAAAGCAAGGGAGTTTTTATGTCAGTTGCAGTAAATGAATATAAATGAATATAAATGAAGTACATGAATATAATTATTCCATATTCCGATTCCATATTATATTCCCTTTTAATCAAATTCTAAAAGTATGCTTGTTGACTCCGGTATCACGTTAGTTAAAGACTTCAATGCTTAAGATGCTTAGGGAGAAATGGAATACTGGTGCATATGTTTTCTTTAAAGTACCGAGACCAGCCATATACTGTATGTTTAAGTTCCAAAATTAATATCGTTTATGGCCTTCACACGCGTTACAGTATGCTCCTATTCTTTTTATGCTCAGGCACTAAGATTTCCCTTCAGTGGTAAAATTCCATATAAATATTAAATACATAAAAAGCACAGTTAAGACATTAAATATACATATACATACTGTATACAGTACAGTTTGCATACAGTAATATGTTTGTGTTCCTAAATTAATCTCTTTTATGAGCATGTGAAAGGCATGGTGAATCGATTCTCAAAAATTACTGTACTTTGCATGATTGGAAACAAATGCGTGATTGCGAAATGCTGTGGTGTTACTTTTACAAAGATGGTCAATGAAAAAAAGAATGTGGACCAGGGCAATACGTTGAGTTTACAGCTTGTCCAAGGTCATTCATTATTAATACTATTAGTAATATCTTCGTTAAAGACTGATGGCGACAGCTCAAACATGAGAGGTTGAGCTTTATTAGCTCCACCTTGTGGAAATTCCGGATACTATTATTTTGCTTGCGGTATTATAGGAGAATTTACGGTAACTAGCGGTATTTACCGGTAACTCGCAGTAGACTGCGTAAAGCGCAAAATAATGCGGTATCGCCAGCGCATTTTGAATGGCTGCATCTGTACTGTATCTCTTTGGATACAGGATCCCAATATCCCAGCAATACGCATTTACAATTCTCAGGACAAATAAAAATTTCCATTTAAGCTGCATTTGTTGCAACGAAAAGTTCCTCATGAGCATTGTGGTAGATTCTGGTTTGAGTCGACAAAACTGAAGACTGGTGAGAGGAGAGGCAGCTAGTCATGCCCATGTTCCCCCTCAACTGGAACCCAAGTTCTAATAATAATTCCTAAATATTCAGTATTTCACATAAGAAAAATAACAAAGCTTTGAAAGAAGAGGCTGAAATTTCTATTAATCTCTCTCATTTGGTTACTGGTGGCTAAATGACTTTAGAATTTCATCCAGCTGCTTCGTGAATAAGCCAGAGTTTCAGCTTCAACAATATGAATGAATAGTGGAAGAGTAGGTTTCTGCTTTAAGCAGTTTTGTGGAACAGAAGGTGACATTTTCCCCTAGAAACAGAAGACCAATGACCGGATAGTGTATTCAGTGACTATATTATTGTATTAGAAAAATCATTGGGAGCATGCCACATTCGAGATTTTCTAGTCAATGGGTAACTGTTGACAGAATTTTGTTATCAGGTTATGAATAAAATTCTTATTTGTAAGTTGTACTCACAAGTAGGAGGTAAATATGTATGTGTTCAAAGTGCTTCTAGTATTTTTAATACTTCTTACTTTTGTATGATAATGATATTTAATATAGAATGTTGTCTTTTCAGGGTCTGAGGCATGTTGCCAATTTTTTCCTTAGTGACTACCTGAGTGATATATTAATGTAATAGATCAATCATTTTCCTTTCATCATCTAAAGGGTTCTCATTTTTATCCAAGACAAGTCTTTTCATCCTTTATTGCTCTTTTGAAGTTGTCATACTAAATAAACATTTATTTTAGCTTTCATTATAATATCCTTTTAATTTCCTTCTCTCTCTTCTAATTCTAATTAATGATCTGTGTCTCTTAATTATTTATGCATGTTTTATTTCTCCTGTACTTTTTTATATTGATAATTTACTTTAGGTGTGGTACTCTGGATTGAAAGACTCTACAAATTAATTGAATGAATATGAAAAGTATTTTTTTTAAGTTATGGGTATAGGTAATGGTACAAAACAGGTTAATAATAGAAAAGTAAAATCTGTAATAGATGCATTGAGTCACTTTCCATCACTGAAAGCAGCAAAAACATACAGTAACAACTTATGCAAACATTGCCACCAGGCCTATCTCAGAATGAAATTCCACATATATTTATAATGATCTGGTAGCAAAGAAATACAGTTTTGAAATGAAAACAGCCAGTAATAAAAATGAGATTAAAATGCCAAACTAACCTAGACAAAAAGTGTCTTGAGAAATAAATAATATGGGAAAATTGTCAATACATTCAATTGGTTTTTTTTCTGTAGATTAAAAGACTTTAAAGACTGTTTTATTCTTATGAGAACAAGGTGAGAACATTCCAGCTGTACCTTGTCCCATATGGTAAATTTGCTTCTATATTTTATATACTGTATTAATTCATTCAATCAAGTAGGCATTCACAGTATGCATTTGTCCTTTAGAATTGTGCAGTCCCCCTTTTCTTACAGATCGTTTCATTCTAGAGTTCATTCCTCACCTACAGAGTTTGGGCAATGCCTCTGACTTTATTCTGGATAACTATTTAATTTTTTGGAA
Organism: Lepisosteus oculatus; assembly: GCF_040954835.1. Taxonomy (NCBI): domain Eukaryota; kingdom Metazoa; phylum Chordata; class Actinopteri; order Semionotiformes; family Lepisosteidae; genus Lepisosteus; species Lepisosteus oculatus. The sequence goes on from NC_090705.1 coordinate 21,652,450, forward strand.
TCTTATTTACAAAAGATAACTTTTCAGTACTTAATGTTTGATCTACTTTCTTTTTTTGTCTTCCATTTAGGCTCATTGGTAGTTTTCTCATCATGCAATTTACAATAATGAATTTTCACACTCTCTCCTAGTCCCTGGTGTCCTACCCTCAGCTTATCCAACAGGCATTCCACACTCCCTTACTCTTTCCCCTGGTGTGCAGCATGACTTGGTATTTACTGCTAGTTTCCTGAAGTGTCAGAATCAATTGTTCAAAATCCTACTAAAAATATAACCCACTGGTATTCAGACACTAGGACAATCTGCTCCATCCAATAAATCATCTGTTACGTTATATAATCAAATCTCTGCTGTCTCTTCGGCCTGCCCATCTACTATTGTCCTATCCCTCCTACTTGGTTCAGATCCAACTTCTCCTGTGCCTTTTTCCCCTTAGTTTCCACTCTTCTGACACCTGCTGATCTTAACATTATCCCCTAGCTCTTGTTCCACTTCCATTGTCCAAGTCTCAGATCAGTCAGTGGGCATCCTCCAATCTCATCTTCCTGTCCCCCGGCATCCAACACAGAATTGTAGGAGACGCCATTCCGCTGCCCCCTCCCAACCCCTCTTATCAAAACAATACACCTTATATTTCTCTGTGCTCAATTTTGCTCCCTCTATTCATCTTCTAGTCTGCCTTTTCTCCCTCATTCCCTTTTTCCTGTCTACCATGACCTCCAGTCCTTGCAACCCATGCCAAACCCCTTACCATAGTCTGTATTTTCTCAGATCCTTTCATCTAATGCTTATATTGTTTTTGTTGTAATGTAATACAATGTATATTGTATGAAGGTAATCCTGGCAATTTGCTCCATAAGGAAAATAGATGGAAAAAAATAACAGCAGCCATTCCAATTCACTATTATAATTTGTGTGTCCATTATCATTGTTATTCTTATTATTATTTGTATGCCACAAAATAAAACAAAGCTGCCGGTCTTAAAAATGATTAATCTCCTCTGCCCAAACTTATTGCCTTATTTGGGACAAAACTGTACAGTATGTATGCAAAAGAGGCTCTCTTTATAGATGTAACTGTTACTGGACCCCCTTGTCCCAACCACCCCCATACACACACAGCCCCTGCTGTGACAATAAAATTCAGAGGGAGCACAGTTATTATTACACGGCAGATAAGATGATCATCCGTCGACAAGCAAACCTGCTGATTCTGACACTTCCCATTATAGTCAAGGGCTTATCTTTTAATTTCCACCAGGCAGCAGCTAAACGCATGTGTTAATGGAAGCAGGCTCCTTTCCATTTATTTATTTTTAAATTGAAACTACCTAGCTTATAGATGTGTAACAGGATGAACATACATACACTACAGATCAAAAGCTTGGATGTGCAGACTGACTGGGACTGGGAAAGTTTTTGCTCACTTAACCTCTTAGCTCAGGAAGTATCTTTCTAATATTCCTGATATCAAATCAATTTTTATCACCAGCATAAACACAGAGTTACAGATAGAAAATTAAAATGGGTTATTCTGCTATTCGAAATATTGTGCCACCTTTCTTGTAATTTTTTATGTACAGTACATACAATATATACATATACAATGCTGTTAATTGTATGTGCATTTTTACAATAAATGTTCCACATAGTTCAGAATACCTGTTATTGCCTACAAATTATATATTTTAGTATTCATTATTTATTACATGCTGTAAAACTTACAAATGTTAGTAGTAGTATAAAGCGACACCTTTCGTCAAACTTTTGACAGGTACCACGCCCCCTTTTCCATCCAATGGTCGTCCGTGGTGTTTGGTTGCCCCGCCCCCCAGCCATCCAATGGCGTGTTGTTATTTGTGCATGTCCCGCCCCCTCAGGAGCCAATGGTGTGGGTCGGAACCCCCTACCGGCCGGTCGCCCCTGGCGCCTCGGGGTCCCAAAGCCCCCAGCCGGCGCATCCCTGGGTGTGTGCGAGTGTGTATTGGTTTGGAAGGGGAGCATGTCTGCCGCGGGGTTGAGTGCGCTCTATTATAACCCTAGGAAATCGGGCAGTTACGGCGGCGCAGGGGGTCTGTTGCGGGCCGCGAGATCCCGGGGTGTGCGCGGCGCCAGCCGCGGGCGGGTGGTCGAGTGGCTGTCCGGCCAGGCTGCTTATACGCTGCACAAGCCGGCGCGCGTACGTTTTAAGAGAAACAGGACGCTGGTGTCCGAAATGGACTGGCAGTGGCAGGCCGACTTGGTGGCCATGAGAGAACACCAAGCGTTCAACGACGGTTTCTGTTACATCTTAATGTGTATAGACATGCTGTCTAAATACGCTTGGGCCGTGCCGCTGAAAACCAAGACTGGTGGGGCCGTGACAGGCGCTTTCCGAAATATACTGCAAGAGGGGCGGACTCCTAAAAAGCTACAAACGGACGAGGGTAAAGAATTTCTTAACAGGACCTTCCAAAATTTTCTCAAACGTGAGAATATTGAACATTTCGTTACGGCCAGCGATGTGAAGGCTAGTGTGGTCGAAAGGTTTAACAGAACTAATAAAACAAAAATGTGGAGGTACCTGACACACAAAAACACCTTTCGTTATATCGACGTCCTTTCAGATCTTATTTACGCTTATAACCATAGTTACCACACGACTATTAAACGAACCCCGGCTTCTGTTACGCCCGACAACTCCCTTGAGGTGTGGAGAACGGTCTATGACGCTCACTTTAAGAGAAAACCGTCAAAGTTTTCATTTAATGTGGGTGATCGCGTGCGGGTGTCCAAAATAAAGGGAGTGTTTGAGAAGGGATATGAACAGACCTTCACAGATGAAATTTTCATTGTCAAAGAGCGGTCCGCGGCTCTGAGACCCTATTACAAACTGCAGGACTACGCAGGCGACGATATTAAGGGTTCCTTCTATGCCGAAGAGCTACAGAAGATAAACCCGGATGTTGAGAACGTCTACCGCATCCAAACGATTTTAGCAACCAGGGGTCGTGGCAAAAACAAACAGCTTTTGGTAAAGTGGCGTGGCTGGAGCGATAAATTCAATAGTTGGGTGAAGGCTTCTGAGGTCCGAGACATATAGAGGTGGTGAAAAATGAACCCCAATGGTTTCTATGTGACGCTGGCCAGTAATTCATCCTCAAAGATGTTTCCAAAGAACACTAATGCCTGCTTCACAGAGCATCTGGCAAAGGCGATTGACCTGGACGGGGGCTGGGAAGTGGGCCTGGTCGAACTACACTATCCGAATACACTAAACACTTTTGATGAAGACGAAGTTTTTCTGTTCATCAGCGAGGAGCTCAAGACTATCTGGACCTGTACCTTACCGAGAGGGTACTACGGCAACATCGAACAGCTCTTGCATGAAATGACGGGCTGCTGAAAAATCCAAGTTAACGGCTGTAAGTCTTAAATACAACCCCATTAGCCGTTCGGTAAGAATTGTTAGTGATAAACGGTTTGTTATGCAGCTGCGTAATCGCCTAGCGAGGATGTTGGGTTTCAATTCGGGTGTCGCGGGTGTAAAATCACCGCACCCCGTCGATATGACTGGCGGATTTAACACCATGTATATATACACCGATATCATAGAACACCAGTTAGTAGGCGACGTCTACGCACCGCTTTTGCGTTGTGTGCCCTTCAGAGGCGTGGATGGTGAATTCGTCACAGTATTGTACGACAAACCCCATTACGTGCCGGTGAGCATCGACCATTTTAACAACATCACTATTGAAATAAAGACGGATCAAAACGAACACGTGTCATTTGCATTTGGAAAGGTCATCGTCAAGCTGCATTTCAGACCTGTGAAAGCGTCAAACATCTAAAAGGATGACGGTCATCAAGAGCTACGGGGATCCTTCTCTGTATACCCACTACTACAAACAACAGGCTGGTTATGGATTACCAGGATTTTCAGGGCTACCGGTTCAGTACGGCGCTGGTATCGGTGGTATTTTCAGAGCGCTATTTAGAAAAGCCGTGCCTTTTCTGAAACGCGGGTTTGAAATAGCTAAGCCGCACATGGCATCGGCTGCTAAAAACATCGCCAAAGACGTGGTCGGCAACGTTACAAGCACGGTCATGTCTAAGGTGGGTGCACATCAGCAGGAAGGTTCGGGTCTAGCATACATCCGCAGGGGTGTCGGTAGAAAAAGACAGACGTCAACATCCCACCGTCGGGGGCCGCCGAAACCTGATAAAAGAACGGCTAAGCGCAGACAGGCAACTCATAGAAGCTTCAGGTCGACCAAGAAGAGCGTGACACACCGCAATCAACGCGACACGAAACGAGACATATTTTAAACATGGCATTTGTTCACGGCGGGTCTGCAGAATGCGCCAAGTCGGAGCTGGACATATTTCAATTAGCGCCTACCCAAACAAGCGTCGAGAAAAGTTTTTACATAGAAGTTCCACCCCTCACGGCCCTAACGGAAAACGCACCTCTGGAGTTCTACGTCGCAGGCAACGGTGAAGATTATTTAGATTTAAACAACACGCTGCTCTATCTGACCTGTAAAATAACGGAAGCAGACGGTCGGGACATTGATGCGGCAGCCCGTGTGAGCCTGGTGAACTACCCCATCGCTGCCATCTTCAGCCAGGTTGACATCACCGTAGGAGACCGATTGATCAGCCAGAGCAACAACTGCTATCCTTACAGAGCCTTTATAGAGTCGGTCCTGAACTACAGTGAAGAGACGCTGAAGACGCAGTATTCAACAGGTCTCTTTTACAAAGACACAGCCGGTGAACACGAGTCCACAATTTTGGATGGTCCCAATCAGGGGTTCCGAAAAAGAGCATCATACACGACGCAAAGCCGAAAACTGGAGCTCCTGGGACACATTCACGCCGACCTATTTTTTCAGGACAAACTACTACTGAATGGCGTAGACCTGAAAATAAAACTCACGCGAAACAGAGATGCTTTCTGCTTAATGAACAACGCCGGAGAACATAAACTGAGCGTACTCTCTGCATCTTTGTTTGTGAAAAGAGTCAGAGTGTCACCCGGGGTCAGACTGGGACACGCCGAAGCACTCCTGACGGCCAACGCTAAATACCCCATAGACCGCGTACAGATGAAAGTCTTCAGCCTGCCTGCCGGGAGCCGTGTGTGTAACCAAGAAAACCTCTTTCTCGGGCAGTTACCCAAAGTGGTCATTTTGGGGTTTGTGGACAACGCGGCATTCAGCGGCAGTTTTACCCAAAACCCCTTCAATTTTAAACACTACAACGTTAACTTTCTGGCTCTCTACGCGGACGGGGAACAAATCCCCACTAAACCGCTTCAACCAGACTTCCAGAATGGACATTGCGTCCGTGAATATTTTAATCTGGTGGAAACAGCCGGGAAGCGTCTGAAAGACAAACCTGTTCTGGTGGACCGCGAGGAGTACGCGCGCGGTTACACATTGTTCGCTTTCAACCTCAGCCCCGACGACGAGTGCACAGGACATTATTCACTTATCAAATCGGGTAATCTGAGAGCTGAAATACGCTTCGCGACCCCGCTACCCACAACAGTTAACATGGTTGTGTACGCGCTGTTCGACAACGTGATAGAGCTGGATATGAGACGTCAAGTCATTTACGACTTCAGCTAAAAAGCGCTGGGAGACCACACAACCTGCACATAAAGATGAACACCAAACAGCGGAAAGCTATTCTCTGCGGGGCTACAAATGATCTTGTACAGGCCATAGCTGAAATCGCCTTGAATACCTTGAAAGGGAACATACCGTTATCTGCTAAGCAGTTTGGGACCCTGAAGAGAAAGCGTAAGCTTATAAAGACTTTGAGTCGAAAGGGTCTTTCTCTTAAAAGAAAGAGACTCTTGGTGAACCAGTCCGGTGGTTTTATCGGGGCCCTGTTGAGTATTGCCGTACCACTGATTACGGGGCTTCTACAACGTCGATAATGGAGCACGCTGAAAAAATGTACCTGGTACCTCAGAAACAGCTCGAGCGACTCCGAGAGCGGTCTGGGGTCGAAAGCGATGTAAGAAAAATAACCGCCCGTCGACTGGATGATGAAATGCGTGACATTCTGCAGAACTCGCATCTGCCCGAATATGAAAAAGTGAAATTGTACAGCCAGGTGTTGCAACGGTATTTGGCATTAGTACGCCAGGAGACTTCCGAAAAGGGGACTTTAACCTTTGTACTACCGGAAAATGCACCCACCGAACTATCACGTACGTTCGCGCAACCGCCGTCATCGAGCGAGGCTGACTTTGGGTTTATTTTGGACAGCGTGTCTCAGAGGTTCCGGAGAAATGCCGAGATATTGTTAAAGACCATGGCCCGCAATGAACCACTAATAGCCTGGAATGAAAAGGGGGAATTTGTGTACAAGGGGGCACCCGTTGAGGGCTCTCACATGATTGATCTTGTCCGGGCTCTCACGCAGCAGCAAGCAGTTGCTGGCGGTAAGAAGCCTAAAGGTTGGGATATGTTCATGGAGGCTATGGCTGAAATCAACGTGCCGGGCACCTTGCTAGCCAACGCTGGTAACCGAGAGCTACTTGAAAAACTCAAGGCTGCCCCGCCGGGGTGTGCCGCGGCGGCCAAAACTTTAAAACAACCGGTAGAGTTGTCGACGGTCGACCCGGTCTCTAAGATAACCGCTGAAAGGAGACGATCATTAATACCTAGACCCACATGGCTGTCTTTGTAACATTTTTTTCTCTGGGTCTGTGTGTTTGTGTTAAATGACTTGAAATGTATATTAAAAAGCGTGCGCAATATGTTTAAAAATGGTTTGTCTGTAACATGTATTAAAAAAAGCTTGAGCGCTGTAACAGCGAATGTATAATAAAAATATTGTGTTGATTTTCATCCATGTTTTGTGTTCTTTTTAAATAATAACCACACAGACGTCGAAATGGTTCGATTTCATTTTTATTTTAGACGACCGATTAACATTTATGACATGTTTTAAATTGTCGTAAACACCCGCATAATTGAACATTCGTATTTTCAAAGGGGTTGAAAGGGTACCGGGGTCTCCGTCTCACACGACGTCGGTTTTTCAGAAACATTTCCACCATGCGGTCATTCTGGATTGCATCCGTAGAATAAAGTTCTAAAATGTTTCTAAAAGATAAACCTTTACATCTATGGTATAGAAAAAAGACGCAGTGTAGACCGCAGGTCACTGCAAAAGAATCTTGCAATTGTCTGTTATTGTAAAATATGGAGTTAGCATTTCTGTTTAAGAAATCATTAATGTTCTTGGGAAAGAAAAGGCTTCGGGTGAAAATCCGTAGGAGTCGAAAAATTCTGCGCCCTCGTCGTCGGGTAAGTAAATAGCCAGCCAGTGTTCACCGGGGCGGTCGTGTGGGTGAGTATTAACTATTAAACTCAGAGGGCGCCGCGCCAGTCTCTCGCTCGGTAGGGCATCACTGGGGAACACGCCTAGAAAACTGTCTCGGGTATAGCGGTCTCGGGTTAGAATGTCTTCCAGCTGTTTGGTGTTCATCTTTATGTGCAGGTTGTGTGGTCTCCCAGCGCTTTTTAGCTGAAGTCGTAAATGACTTGACGTCTCATATCCAGCTCTATCACGTTGTCGAACAGCGCGTACACAACCATGTTAACTGTTGTGGGTAGCGGGGTCGCGAAGCGTATTTCAGCTCTCAGATTACCCGATTTGATAAGTGAATAATGTCCTGTGCACTCGTCGTCGGGGCTGAGGTTGAAAGCGAACAATGTGTAACCGCGCGCGTACTCCTCGCGGTCCACCAGAACAGGTTTGTCTTTCAGACGCTTCCCGGCTGTTTCCACCAGATTAAAATATTCACGGACGCAATGTCCATTCTGGAAGTCTGGTTGAAGCGGTTTAGTGGGGATTTGTTCCCCGTCCGCGTAGAGAGCCAGAAAGTTAACGTTGTAGTGTTTAAAATTGAAGGGGTTTTGGGTAAAACTGCCGCTGAATGCCGCGTTGTCCACAAACCCCAAAATGACCACTTTGGGTAACTGCCCGAGAAAGAGGTTTTCTTGGTTACACACACGGCTCCCGGCAGGCAGGCTGAAGACTTTCATCTGTACGCGGTCTATGGGGTATTTAGCGTTGGCCGTCAGGAGTGCTTCGGCGTGTCCCAGTCTGACCCCGGGTGACACTCTGACTCTTTTCACAAACAAAGATGCAGAGAGTACGCTCAGTTTGTGTTCTCCGGCGTTGTTCATTAAGCAGAAAGCATCTCTGTTTCGCGTGAGTTTTATTTTCAGGTCTACGCCATTCAGTAGTAGTTTGTCCTGAAAAAACAGGTCGGCGTGAATGTGTCCCAGGAGCTCCAGTTTTCGGCTTTGCGTCGTGTATGATGCTCTTTTTCGGAACCCCTGATTGGGACCATCCAAAATTGTGGACTCGTGTTCACCGGCTGTGTCTTTGTAAAAGAGACCTGTTGAATACTGCGTCTTCAGCGTCTCTTCACTGTAGTTCAGGACCGACTCTATAAAGGCTCTGTAAGGATAGCAGTTGTTGCTCTGGCTGATCAATCGGTCTCCTACGGTGATGTCAACCTGGCTGAAGATGGCAGCGATGGGGTAGTTCACCAGGCTCACACGGGCTGCCGCATCAATGTCCCGACCGTCTGCTTCCGTTATTTTACAGGTCAGATAGAGCAGCATGTTGTTTAAATCTAAATAATCTTCACCGTTGCCTGCGACGTAGAACTCCAGAGGTGCGTTTTCCGTTAGGGCCGTGAGGGGTGGAACTTCTATGTAAAAACTTTTCTCGACGCTTGTTTGGGTAGGCGCTAATTGAAATATGTCCAGCTCCGACTTGGCGCATTCTGCAGACCCGCCGTGAACAAATGCCATGTTTAAAATATGTCTCGTTTCGTGTCGCGTTGATTGCGGTGTGTCACGCTCTTCTTGGTCGACCTGAAGCTTCTATGAGTTGCCTGTCTGCGCTTAGCCGTTCTTTTATCAGGTTTCGGCGGCCCCCGACGGTGGGATGATGACGTCTGTCTTTTTCTACCGACACCCCTGCGGATGTATGCTAGACCCGAACCTTCCTGCTGATGTGCACCCACCTTAGACATGACCGCGCTTGTAACGTTGCCGACCACGTCTTTGGCGATGTTTTTAGCAGCCGATGCCATGTGCGGCTTAGCTATTTCAAACCCGCGTTTCAGAAAAGGCACGGCTTTTCTAAATAGCGCTCTGAAAATACCACCGATACCAGCGCCGTACTGAACCGGTAGCCCTGAAAATCCTGGTAATCCATAACCAGCCTGTTGTTTGTAGTAGTGGGTATACAGAGAAGGATCCCCGTAGCTCTTGATGACCGTCATCCTTTTAGATGTTTGACGCTTTCACAGGTCTGAAATGCAGCTTGACGATGACCTTTCCAAATGCAAATGACACGTGTTCGTTTTGATCCGTCTTTATTTCAATAGTGATGTTGTTAAAATGGTCGATGCTCACCGGCACGTAATGGGGTTTGTCGTACAATACTGTGACGAATTCACCATCCACGCCTCTGAAGGGCACACAACGCAAAAGCGGTGCGTAGACGTCGCCTACTAACTGGTGTTCTATGATATCGGTGTATATATACATGGTGTTAAATCCGCCAGTCATATCGACGGGGTGCGGTGATTTTACACCCGCGACACCCGAATTGAAACCCAACATCCTCGCTAGGCGATTACGCAGCTGCATAACAAACCGTTTATCACTAACAATTCTTACCGAACGGCTAATGGGGTTGTATTTAAGACTTACAGCCGTTAACTTGGATTTTTCAGCAGCCCGTTTCATTTCATGCAAGAGCTGTTCGATGTTGCCGTAGTACCCTCTCGGTAAGGTACAGGTCCAGATAGTCTTGAGCTCCTCGCTGATGAACAGAAAAACTTCGTCTTCATCAAAAGTGTTTAGTGTATTCGGATAGTGTAGTTCGACCAGGCCCACTTCCCAGCCCCCGTCCAGGTCAATCGCCTTTGCCAGATGCTCTGTGAAGCAGGCGTTAGTGTTCTTTGGAAACATCTTTGAGGATGAATTACTGGCCAGCGTCACATAGAAACCATTGGGGTTCATTTTTCACCACCTCTATATGTCTCGGACCTCAGAAGCCTTCACCCAACTATTGAATTTATCGCTCCAGCCACGCCACTTTACCAAAAGCTGTTTGTTTTTGCCACGACCCCTGGTTGCTAAAATCGTTTGGATGCGGTAGACGTTCTCAACATCCGGGTTTATCTTCTGTAGCTCTTCGGCATAGAAGGAACCCTTAATATCGTCGCCTGCGTAGTCCTGCAGTTTGTAATAGGGTCTCAGAGCCGCGGACCGCTCTTTGACAATGAAAATTTCATCTGTGAAGGTCTGTTCATATCCCTTCTCAAACACTCCCTTTATTTTGGACACCCGCACGCGATCACCCACATTAAATGAAAACTTTGATGGTTTTCTCTTAAAGTGAGCGTCATAGACCGTTCTCCACACCTCAAGGGAGTTGTCGGGCGTAACAGAAGCCGGGGTTCGTTTAATAGTCGTGTGGTAACTATGGTTATAAGCGTAAATAAGATCTGAAAGGACGTTGATATAACGAAAGGTGTTTTTGTGTGTCAGGTACCTCCACATTTTTGTTTTATTAGTTCTGTTAAACCTTTTGACCACACTAGCCTTCACATCGCTGGCCGTAACGAAATGTTCAATATTCTCACGTTTGAGAAAATTTTGGAGGTCCTGTTAAGAAATTCTTTACCCTCGTCCGTTTGTAGCTTTTTAGGAGTCCGCCCCTCTTGCAGTATATTTCGGAAAGCGCCTGTCACGGCCCCACCAGTCTTGGTTTTCAGCGGCACGGCCCAAGCGTATTTAGACAGCATGTCTATACACATTAAGATGTAACAGAAACCGTCGTTGAACGCTTGGTGTTCTCTCATGGCCACCAAGTCGGCCTGCCACTGCCAGTCCATTTCGGACACCAGCGTCCTGTTTCTCTTAAAACGTACGCGCGCCGGCTTGTGCAGCGTATAAGCAGCCTGGCCGGACAGCCACTCGACCACCCGCCCGCGGCTGGCGCCGCGCACACCCCGGGATCTCGCGGCCCGCAACAGACCCCCTGTGCCGCCGTAACTGCCCGATTTCCTAGGGTTATAATAGAGCGCACTCAACCCCGCGGCAGACATGCTCCCCTTCCAAACCAATACACACTCGCACACACCCAGGGATGCGCCGGCTGGGGGCTTTGGGACCCCGAGGCGCCAGGGGCGACCGGCCGGTAGGGGGTTCCGACCCACACCATTGGCTCCTGAGGGGGCGGGACATGCACAAATAACAACACGCCATTGGATGGCTGGGGGGCGGGGCAACCAAACACCACGGACGACCATTGGATGGAAAAGGGGGCGTGGTACCTGTCAAAAGTTTGACGAAAGGTGTCGCTTTATACTACTAATGTTCTTACTATTGCATTTGCTATAAGTGCAGTGGTATGAACTGTAAATATAGTTTTAGTTTTTTCTTGCTATCTATTTTTCTCTTTTTTAATATTCCTTTAAGGGCAAAAACAGCAAAAGTTTTCTGGACATAGGAAGATAGTCCAAAATGTACTGAAGGTGTGTAGCAAGTAATTAATCACACAATTTTTTGCTTTTCGTAAAAGTATGTAGACAGCAATCACAGCACTTTGAAATAAAAAAAATGTTTTTTATAATACAGGTCACATACTTTGTGCAAAATATTCTGCTCTGAATTAAAACTTCAAATGATTTAATGCTTTAAGTTTTAACCTTGTCTTATAGCATTTTACTTGAGGCAAAAATGCCTTTGTTTTAGGATGTAGCTAATCTATACAGTAAATAAAGATGATCCTAGCAATTTGCTGCATAAGGAGGACAGATGCAATCTACCTACAGTATCTAATTTACCTTTTTTCTTTGCTGTTGTGATGTTATTGCTTTGGTTTATGAATTGTTCACAGGGCTATTTTTCTGAATACCACAGCAAAAACCCAATTAGGTTTATTCCATGCTGAAAAGAGAAGAAAGGAAACACAATGTTTCAGCTGTGGAGCCTTCTTCGGGTGGAGCCTTCACACTCGAAGGAGGCTCCACAGCCGAAATGTTGTGTTTTCTTTCTTCCCTTTTCGGCATGGAATAAACCTATTATTCCTTTGCAGCCTATGCATGCTGACACAGCTACAATACCTGCCTGAACTATTAAACCCAATTATTTTTGTCAGATTAAACAACTATAACTGAGTCAAGATTGAAGAATAATTTCATAATATAGACTCTCCATATATTTTCAAATCAAAGAACAGGACAAAATTACAAAATGCCTCCCCTCACATTTGAGTATACTGTAAATGCTAATTAAAAAAAATGAAATTCATAATAAATAAACCTTAAAAATAAAACGCATTATTTTTCCCAAACAACACACAGATTGTTCAGTCATGAAAACCTCAGTATTTAAAACAATATTTTTAGTTTAGTATTTTAATGTTTGCTTTCAACAACTGTGTTATTCAGTTGAATTGGTGCAGTTACTGATGATTGCACAGAATTTCCTCATGTTTCTCAGGGTTTATTTAACACTTTCATTATACATAAAACAACAAATTAGTAATAAACATTTTTATTCTTAAAGCCACTATCAATAACTAATTTCCTCTGAAGAACGTTCTTAAATACTTAAGAAACATACACTACTGCAGAACTATTTATTGAATAATCATAAATCTTATGATGGTCTTAAAATTTGTCTTTATTCGTATCCTATTTTTATAGATCTAGCATGTGTAGCATGTGTTTTAATGGCAGCTGAATTGGAAATAATAGATAAAAAAGTAATAGAACATGCATGTGGTGGTGTAATGATGCAAAAGGCTGTATTCATTAGAACTGGAAGGCAGCACAGGAAGTAACAGAAATCCTGAAGGATATATCCAAGCCCAAGATGGAACACTTTTATAAATAAGGGATACCAAGATGCATAGAGAGAAACTGTAACTTACTGTATTGTTAATTTGTAATAATTGAGATATTTGCATGTATATGCCTTATGTTTCTTACATGCGTATCCTTTAAGAGAGTGGAAAATTGATGATTATGTTGATAATAGCATGCAATTACAATTAGAATTGATGCTAATATTATACTGTAGTTAATATTATGAACACAGTGCATAAAATACATATATAATGATATCCAAACATTTCCCTTATCACTTTTAACACTGGGTACACAGCAAGTGATGCCGTTGATACAGTACATTTGCTCATTGTGGTATATCTACAGAGATGTGCATAAAATGATTTTGTTTCTGTGTTGTATTAGTGCCCTACACTCTGTAATACCAAATCTTGCAATGATTTGTACAGAATATGAACCCTTGTAAAGGGGTGAGCAACAGCAGGATCATGGTTCTGTCCCTGTATAATTCCCACCAGCTTTGAAGTACACTAATCCCCCAGCACTACTCTAGACATGTTGTATGCATTTCAAATGGAGTTTTGGTGTAGCCCTTTGTGGCAAAAAACCTGAAGACAAAATACCACGAAAAGACAGCCTCCAACAGATGGCAGTCTTATATAAATTTGTAATCTTCTCTATAAAATAATAGTGTTTGAGGCTAATTCTTGGGATTCAGATTTGTTACTGCAGATACTGTATCTGTTTGGTCATATGTGCCAGCAGAGAATCAAACAATGCAGTTACTAAATATGATGCATGTACAACCCGTTTACAAAATCAATAGTAGTAAAATGTTTTCTGTCACCCCTTTAAAGCTGTGTGTTTTTGGTTTGAATACAATTAGAAACTTAATTTGGAACATTAACCTGAAGTTGCCTGGCTAGGGAATTTAACATCACATAAATTCACTAGACATGATTTCTTTGGTTAATTTTATAATACATTATGTACTGTACATAAGCACGGATAACCATAGTTAATAAATACATCTAGTATTCATAGCATTGAAATGTCATTAGGATATAACTCAGTGAATCACAGATGATCATAAAGCACATTTTAAACTCTTGGAATAATCAATCCTTAGGCGGCACATAGAATATGTTTCAATTATCAGATTAATTACATGCAAAAGGGCAAGTGTAGAGGAGAATTCAATTCCCTACTGGGTATAGCTCTACAGTATTTATTTCTTAGGATATTCAGGGAATAAATTATTGACGTAGTTTAAATGCAGCTCTGTGATATTCAGGGTAGTTCGCCTAATGCTGTGAAGACTCTTTAGTGAACATGCCTTCTGGTTTTGCATTTTTTAAATTTGTTTATTTATTTGTTTTAACCATTTTACTATCTGTACTCCAGCACAACTATAGTATAAGTATGTATAAACATTCACAGTGTATCCCAATGTGCTCTAGACAAATAATTTTAAATAAATAACTTTGGGATAAATGTTTTGCAACATTTATCCCAAAGTACAAGTAGTACATCAAAGACACTTGCCTCAGCACAGAAGTGAATGCTGGACCAAGTTGATTAATATGCTTTCTCTATTTGTGTCATTCTGGGGATTCTATTAAATATCTGGTTGCAAAGCATGTGGTATAATTAAAAGTCTAACATCCATAAGGACATAAAAGTGATGCTCTAGCTAAACTCTCTTTGTTGGAGACAATATTTAACCAGCATTTTGCACAGCCAGCCACTCTTGTCAATTACAGTAGCTCCATTTTATTAGAGCAGGGAAAGAATTTCAGCAGAGGCTGAAAGCTTACACAGTTACTCCAGATGTTAAGGAAATGGTTGTTTCCAGATGGCTGGCTCTGTTTAGCTATGTTTTGATGTATAAACTCCAGGACGTTCTGTCAAACATAGAATAGTGTGGAAAGGCAAAACCACACTGTGCCACTACTCCACAATTATACAGATAGAGCCTCACTAGCAGGTGAATGAGTCATGCGATCTTTTTTGTCATTATTGTGTTCTGAAACTATGGAATGGAGCATATAAACCTTGATAAACATTTTAAATGGCAGTTTGCGAAAAAGTGACCATATGTAAAACATGTTATTTTCTACTTATTTCCAGGGAAAGATTTAACTTTCTACAAATTAAGACAGTTGGTTAATTGTGCAATGGGAGGTAATAATGATATTATATTAGATTTATAGCAAGGTTACAAAGGCATCAAACCCCTGCAAAATGAAAAAAACCTGGCTGTCACAACAGTATGTCAAAGATGTGAAGGAAAAAATCGAATGTACTGTATAAAACTGAAATTGTGTTATATTCAGCATTGTAATCCCTACATTCATCTGCATTAACCCAAAAGCAAGCTTTCGATGTCACATTAAATATAACTACCTACTGTAATATATGTCATCATATTTATAGCTATACACTGTCCCACTAGAATGCATTTACTGTATAACAATGCACATTTAAGGTAGATAAATCCATACACAATAAATCCACACAGATTTGTCAGTGCTGCTGTCAATGCTGAATGTTTCCTTAGTTCCTCAAAGCTTTTTAAAAAAAAATGTATTCTAAGGAGCGACCCTTACTGTCACATCCTTAAATCCAGTGGTGAGAAACACAAATGTTCTCCTCATTGTATGTGTTTATTTACCTTTATATACTTTAATAACCACTTCTTTGAGAATAAAAAAATAATTTAAATAGAAATGTAAAAAAAACAATCAGAAGAACTTAAATTAACTTAATTGCTCCCTTTTTAATTTGAGTTACTAAAGAGGCAAAAAAGAAAACTCAAGATTGAAATAAAGCTGAAATAAAAAACAAAATACCTTAGTCAAAATATGAGTAATTGCACTTACGAGCCCCAATCAAGCTAAAACCATCCTCTAGTTCCTAAATGGTTTTACTGCTTGTTTACCAGAATACCAAGAAAAACAAATTATCAAGTGCGATTTCAGTTTTTATATATATAATTTTAAATTGTTGGATTTCACTAATGTTCCAAGAAATACAGAAATGTGCTGCTATTTTTGTCCTGTTTTCCAAAATGTTCCAGTCCCCATTAAATAATTTAAAATGTGACAATGCCTGCACAGCGCTTTCTTTTTCAATAGGTACTGCATTTGTGTTTCTTTGTGAAGCAAAATGAAATTAAACTGAAAAGAATATTAACTTAATTGCTCCTTTTTTAATTTGAGTTACTTTTTGCTAGAAATACAACTTTAGAAAGACCCATTTAAAAAATAGCAATAAATCTATCTATACAGCAGTGTAGAATTAAATTGGTTATTTTACAGTCTTGGCAAATCTCCATAGAAAACAACTGCACAAAGGACTTTTAGTCACAGTGTTGCAGGCTCAAGTCCAAGCAGTGTAAGATAAGCAGACATGAGGTCACTTACTGTATGTCTGCACATTTAGATCTTCTAGGAAAAAATGGATAAAAACTAAACAATGTGGAACCACTCAAATACATAGATTAAAAAAATACCTACCAAGTAAAGTAAGCTCTAACATTTCTAAAACCATGTTCATTCTCCCATAGAAATTCTGATCAAGATTTTTCAAAATTATTCAAGATGATCCTGTAGTTTAATTCTATTTCACAATCTTGTACATAACAAACCTATTTACCTTTTCCGTTTTCAACATAGAATTAACCTCTACTTGTGTCTTTGAACCATACACTCTGTTACAGCTCCTCACATTTCAGAGTTTATTAATATTCACAGTATCATTACATACTGTATACACTACATGACAAGGTTGATTGACCTGCCCGAAATATTCTTATTATCACTACCTTTGTAGTGTTTATTTGAAAGAAACCATAACTTTTTGATTGTCATTAAAATAAAAACCAATAAATTAAATCCCTGAATAGCTGCTCAATCTTTCATTTAACTCCTTTGGGCACAAAAAATGTAGTTTAAAATACCCTTTGTACAATCTTGGAGAATGACTAAAATTATCAGAAATTGCATTCTTTTTAAACATTTAACCTATTTTTTGTTTCTCGTCCATTGATTTATTTTATTTCGCTCTTTAAGATAAATTATCTGATGATTTTCTGTCTGTTTAATTCTTTGCTTGATTCCTAATGACTTTTTACATCTCAAATGAGAAACTGGAGTAGGTAGCACAGTGGCACAGTGTGCCATACTTGCCTCACAGTGCTGGGAGTCTAGGTTCAATTCTGGACCTGGAGTGCTACTGTAGTTGCAGGGAGTTTGTATTTTCCTCCCTGTGTTCAGGTTGGTTTCCATACTGGGAGGAAAAAATGGCCCTATCCAGGTTGTATCCTGCCTTGATCCTGTTTCTTGCTGGGATTAGATCCATCTCTGCAACCTGTAAATGAGTGTATGGATGGAAAGAGATTGGACTACAGCTATTGCACCAGTGCCAGGTAAATTCAGTTAAATTAACTGTAAACAATAATTTGATTACACAATACCTTTGCCCCTTCAGTTAACTTCCTGAGGAAAATGATTAATTGTCTAATTAGTACTTTTTTTAATTTACTCTATTCTTGATAATGTTAGGAGTCTTATAAATCTTTAAAGTTTGAGAATGTGTGTATATACAGTATTTGGTAAGCCATGTTTTTGGAAAGGATCCTAACATTTTTAGGGATATGTCATTTGAATATGTTACTTTAAAGCAATTGTATTATTACCATTCGCCTTAATTAGCACAACAAACACTTTAAGAGGTTATAAGTACAGGGAAAGAATGTTATGTCTATAATTGCTATGTGTATTTCAATGAAATTCTTGTTCACTAATGAGTTTAAAAGATTGAAACAGTAGTTCTCAAGATACTTCAATTTCAAAAGCAGCACAGTAAACAAAGCTCTTCACTTGGCCTTTATGCCAAACTATTTCAGTTAGTTATTAATATTATTTTTTAAACATTAATTTCAAATCTCTCCTTTATCTTCAATGCACCTACTTGGTAATAATGCACCTACTTGGTAAATATAAAGCTCTTCATATTAAGTTTTGTTGTTACATCCTTTGCAAATTTAGCAAACTACACATAGTGGGTTTGTTAAGGAGCTAGTTTCCAATGGTTTTGACTTTGAGGTGTTTAAGATTGATAAAAGTGTACAGTTTATAGTATTTAAAGTTGATCTATTGTTTGGATGAATGATACTGTTCTTCTTCACTTATTCACTGTCTTCAGTCCAATAACTATTATTATACCTCACTCAAGGCTATGATCTCAAGTGCTGCAGCTCAGCTACGCCTGTGTTATTGAAAGACCATTTGAAATAAAACACCACAAAATGCCAAACAAGCAAATTTCAGTCTATAGCTCCAAGAGGAATGCATATCTGGAAACCCTAACTAGACATCTCCTGTAATAACTTCCTTGACAACACTTGAGCAACCTACCAATAAGGAAAAAGTCATGTTAGTTTTGAACTACATCTTATTCATCACAACCAATCTCTATCCATGACGATGTGACTTAAAAGTTGTTAAATCAAATCTGAGGTTCTTGTAACATCACAACAAATGAATCATGTGCCTGTGATCACTGTTGCCCTATCTAAACCGCTAAATAAAAAAACATAGTAGCTAGAAACTGATGGACTAATGAGAACATATATAGAACAGAACTATATCGCCCAAAATGTCCACTGCCAACTATCTAATACATGTCTGGATACAGAATTGTCATTACTTAAGAATATTAAGTCTATCAAGTTTCTCTCCAGTGAACTGGAGCTTCAAAGCAGAAGTTGGCCCACCAACAAACAAAAGAAAATTCAGAAACCTACAGTACAGTCATAAATGCTATACAGTACATGATGGGTTTCCAGCCACAAGAACATGTTAAGGTGTGAGTACCCAATGATCAGTATTTTTGTAACTAAGTCTTCTATTGGTTCGAAACAAATAGAGACCTGATCAAGGAAGTTAACACCTGTTGACAGGTGCATTTTTAAGACCTTTTTGATATGCTGTGGATGATAGACTATTCAATTCCTTCCCACAACACACCCAGTTAGAGACGAGCTTGGAAATCTACCAACAGTTAAGGAGCTGATAAAAGCCCACTTACAAATGAGTAACATCAGAACAATACAAGTCAAGAGAATTCCCATTGGATAACATTCTCTTTTGGTGGGATCCTTGAATTCTTCAATCTTAACATAGGTCTTTGGGTGTTGCACCTGTAGATTTAGGAGATAATACATTTATGCTTGTAAGTATTAATCAAGTCAAGGAATTCTAAGTGGAGAAGTTGGTTCTCTCCAAATAAGTTGAGGCTTTTAATTAAGAAGAATAAGATGATTCAGAAGAATTATTAAAATGATTCTGTCCTTGATGGACAGCAGGGAGAGACCCCACTGTAATTTACCCAGTGAGATTTCTTCACTTTCTTAAATATTGTCATAATTGTACCCTTGAAGTAATACTTTAAAATGGGTATCATAAGATCAAAACTGAAACCAAACTTGTAGTCTACCATGAAGTCATCATTCTTAATTTCATCTGTTAGGCTGAAAAGTGTACAACATCAATTAGATACTTAAAAGAACAGGAATCACATCACCAGTGCTGTTTGTGGTGGATTTTATGTTTGAGGAGGGAGGACAGGTGTACCTCCACAAGCATGGAAGGTATTATCATCCACCATCAGTGCTGCTGGGTTGTCTGATTCTAAGCTACCAAAGATAGTTATTTTCTCCATACTAAGCCAAGGCAATTGCATTAAAGGAGAACAGTAGAATAGTTTCAAAGATAGGGTAAACACAACTATAAAGAAATGCAACATTGGCATGTAGTTTTTGTTTGTATGCTGAAAAACCTGGGAGATTGTGGCCCTTGACTGTAGCAGAAGGATGAAGAAGGTCTAAGAGGGATTCCAGCACTCTGAGACCCGAAGGTGTCAGAATCAGGAAGCAGAGTGTCAAAGAGAGCTCACTTTTGCCAGATGCTACAAAGCACAATTAGATAGCTCTTGAAACAACAACTTCTCAACTCAAAAGAGTGCACTGATCCCATACTGGTGTGATAAGTCAGCTTCACGTTCAACTGTAAAATAGGATGAATACCAGTTGAATCTGTATTCCTATTAGTTGATAGTGATGTGGCAAACAAAAAATAGCTTGCGGAGAGAAAAGAAATGCAATCTATTGTCTCTGTGCAAATTGATAGTTTTGTAATGGTGCTCAACTAACTTGCCTTCTCAAGACAGTTACAGAGATGTACTGTACTGTAAAGAAAAATGCAGAAGGAAACTTAATTGCATATAATATCCTTGTTCAATTTAAAACAAGAGTGTTAAGTAAATGTGTCTTTATGTTTTTCTTTCAGAATGAAAGTCAAGAATAATAATTGCAAGCTTTAATTGATGGGATGAAAGAAGCTAGTGAAACAGGCTTTAATAACCGACAACGTCTTTTTAAAAGTACAATATTCCTTAAAAAGGTAAGTAGCATTTGTTTGAGATTCCTTTTTATTAATGTCTGGCCATTCAATATACATTTCACATGTTTAGCATTTACCATTAACTGTTATGTTCATAAGTTGCTTTAACCATCATCCTTAAATGTAGGTCTCATCATAATTATTTATAGAAGATACAAAATGAAATTTACATAATTGCTGCTACAGCCCTGAAAGAGTTTGTTAATGCATCAGCCAGTCCTATTTAAGTGATGCCAGGTTGCTGAATGACAAAGTTCTTGTGGAGAAAGTGGGTCCTGCCAGAAAAGCTTTCATGCTAATAAAAAAAAACACAGTCAACAATTACTATATTGTTATATGTGTACTGGAATTAAATAATAAAAAATATAGATGGGAAAAGCCTTGACTTAATGTTTTACCATCAACCTAAAATGAAAGATTTTAAATGCCAGCAAAGTTAAAAAGGTTTTCATAATGTTCTTCTTAACATTTCATTACTGCCACACTTTGATATACTCTTATGACCACTACTAGTTCTTTGTTTGACTCCTTTTCCTCTTTTTCTTCACTACTCTAACAGAAAGTGTAAGGCGCAAAGTAAATCAAAGAATCAATGTTCAACGGTTTAATGGCTGCTAATGACGCACCATGAGCACTGAACTGAAGAACACATTACTCAACCGTAACAACTGTGTAATTTTTGACCTTGTGGAGGTGGTCTAGGAGCTGTAGTGACTGTCAGATAAAAACTACAGGCTATAACAAAAGTATTCTTGAGTAATTCAAATTTTGAATACAATTGTGTGAAATGGAAAACAAATTAACTGGAGTGATGAAGTGCTCACCTTGAAAATGGTAGATAACCAGACGTCTCAAAGGTTGGTTCTTACGTGTTCTCTTTCAGCCATTAAATGGGCACATTACTTTAAGTGTTCCTACATGCCAGTCACCTTAACTACTAATTTTAATCCATCTTGTACAGTTTTGTTTTGTTTTTTTTTAAAAATGTGTAGACTGTTGACTCTAGTGGAGGCCAATTATAGCCAATGCTATATATTTGTACTTACAGTATGGTTTGGTGTTTATTTATCCCAAAACTACTTTTGCAGGATTCTGTGTGGTATTATTAAAATCTTATTAGCCTCTTATATTAAGCTTACTATACCTTTTTTCCACACCTTTTTTGATTTTCCTCTGTTCTGATGTGTTTGGAATATAATGTAGTAGTAATATTTTTAAAATTGCTGTCACATCCCAGTCCATGTGTTTCGATACATAGCCCCTCCTGTGCCACTGAACTTTATTTGCTCTCTTCTGATTCCTTCTCTTATCGTAAACTATTAAAACTACAGTATACACTTGATATCTTCAAGCACAGTTTTACTGAAGTTGTAAACCATTGTTTTAGGGTGGAGATTTTGGTCACTACCTTTATGTTCTTCCCATACTTCTGACCTTCTATGAACTAATGCAGAAAGCAAAGGTTTATGTAATATCAACTGATGTTTCATGTATAATCTTTCCCCAATAAATAGTCATAATAATAAACATTGCATCCTCCAGGGCCTTGTTTCCAGCATTTTCAATCTAGACACTCTATTCCATGGAACAGTTCAGGAGCAAAACTAATCTTTCAACTTCTCCTTACATTCACTAATTGTCGTGCAATGTTTTTCTTGACTGTGTGAACATGGAGAAAACATGCAAACCCCAGATCTGGAATTGAACTCAGTGCCCCAGCACTGTGAAGCAGCATTCTTGCTTTGTACCCGCTGCATATATATATTTTTATTATCTAGATATTTAACAATGCTATTATGTTTTAGAATGAATTTGAATTGTTACCATACTATTCATCATTTAAGAAAGCACTCTTCAATGGGATACAAAAGAAAGCCAGGAAACTGAAAAGCAGCCAACCAAGGAACAAATTAAAAGTACAGAACAGTAGCTGTATATTCACACTAACCCACCCTCTCCACATTACTGGTCACAAAACTGGTCAAAGAAACCCCAATGCTGTCCCCTTCACTCTACCGCCACCTTCATTTCCTTCCCTTCCACAGAAAAGACAGGTACTATACACGATAGTATAATAATAATAATAATAATAATAATAATAATAATAAACTTTATTTTACATAGCGCCTTTAAAGGTGGCTTCTCAAAGCGCTTTACAGGATGACAATAACAATAAATAAGAAGACTACAACAATAAATAAGAATATTTCACAAGATAGGACACAATTATAATTACAACAATACAACAATAACAATAGAGGAGACCGTGGAAGGTGGTATTAAGAAGAGCAGAGGGGTGAAGAATGGAACGAGTTAAGTAAAGGCTTTTCTGAAGAAGAAGGTTTTGAGTCTGGATTTGAAGGAGTTTAGAGAAGGTGACTCTCTAATATCCTTGGGCAAAGAGTTCCAAAGCTTGGGAGCATAACAGGAGAAGGCCCTGTTGCCCATACAATGTAGACGGGCTTGGGGGACAGTAAGGAGGGCAGAATCTGAAGAGCGGAGGTTGCGAGGTGGGGAGTAGGGCGATAAAAGTTCAGACAGGTATTGAGGTGCCAAGCCATGTAAAGCCTTATAAATGAGCATGAAGATTTTAAAGTCTACCCGGAATGTGACCGGAAGCCAGTGCAAGGACTCCAGGATAGGAGTAATGTGAACACTTGCACTAGACCTGGTCAGGATTCTGGCTGCTGAATTTTGGACATTCTGCAGCTTGTTCAGAGTAGATTTAGATACCCCAGGGAGTAGAGCATTGCAGTAGTCAATTCGAGAGAATACAAATATGTTGATCAGCTTTTCAGCCACAGTTAATGATAGCATAGGGCGTAGTCTTGCGATATTTCTAAGGTGAAAAAAAGATGTTTTGACAGTATGCTGTACATGTGGGTCGAATGTTAAGCCAGAATCAAAAATAACCCCAAGGTTTTTCAATTTTGATTGAAGCTCAAGTACAGAGCCATCTACAGACAGGGTTACAGGAGTGGATTTACGAAGTTGATGGGGGGTACCAATAAGCATGACTTCAGTCTTGTCCCAATTAAGATGAAGGAAGTTTTGAGTCATCCAAATTTTTATGTCAGAGATGCAATTAGATAGAATAGAGACAGCCACATCAGTGTCGGGTTTGGTATGGATGTATATTTGAGTATCGTCAGCGTAAAAATGAAAGCTGAGGCCATGTGATCTTAAAAGCTGACCAAGTGGAAACATGGAAATTCTGAAGAGCAAGGGGCCCAGTATTGAGCCCTGGGGGACACCAGACTTGACAAGACCAATTTCAGACCTGTACCCATTGAGAGAGACAAAGTGGCAGCGATCAGTGAGGTAAGACTTAAACCATTTGAGGGCAGTGTCAGAGACTCCAAACACAGTCTCAAGACGAGAAAGTAAGATGTTATGGTCAACAATGTCAAAGGCAGCACTGAGATCAAGAAGGATGAGTATGGAAAGAGAACCAGAATCAGAAGCTATTAGAAGATCATTGGTGACTTTGACTAGGGCAGTTTATGTGCTGTGAAGTTGACGGAAGCCAGATTGGAGGGGTTCGAAAAGGTTGTTTGTCATGAGGTGGTTATGTAACTGAAGTGTGACAACACGTTCTAGAATTTTAGAGAGAAAGGGTAAGTTGGAGATGGGGTGGAAGTTGTTAAGATTGTCGAGAGCCATGTTAGGCTTCTTTGGCACGGGGGTAATAGCAGCAGTTTTGAGGAACAATGCTGGTGCTCAAGGATTCATGTATTATATTGAGGATAATGGGACAGAGAGAAGAGAAACAGGACTGGAATAAAGTGGTGGGAATGGGATCTAAAATAGATGTGGTGGGTTTCATGCACGTAACTAGTTTGTTTAGGGATGCTGAGTCAAGCAGACAGAAGCTGGAGAGACGGGAACCAGAGAAGATGGATGAGGAGGGAGGAGGTATGGAAATTATATCCGTAGTGGAGAGAATGTGATGCCGGATGTTGTCAATCTTAGAACTAAAGAAAGCTAAGAATGTGTTGCAAAGTTGTGATGTGGCAGGTAATGTGGTAGGGCAGTTTGGCTTGAGCAGTCTGTTGATGGTGGAGAAAAGATGTCTGGGGTTGTTTTGGTGATTTTCAATGATGTGAGAGAAGTAGGTGGATCTAGCAGACTCTATAGTAACCTTATAATCAGATAAGTAATCTCTCCAGGCCTGATAATAATAATAATAATAATAATAATAATAATAATTGCTTACACTTATATAGCGCTTTTCTGGACACTCCACTCAAAGCACTTTACAGGCAATGGGGACTCCCCTCCACCACCACCAATGTGCAGCATCCACCTGGATGATGCGACGGCAGCCACACATCAGCAATCAGTGGGGAGGAGAGCAGAGTAATGAAGCCAATTTATAGAGGGGGATTGTTAGGAGGCCATGATTGATAAAGGCCGATGGGAAATTTGGCCAGGACGCCGGGGTACACCCCTACTCTTTTCGAGAAACACCCTGGGATTTTTAATGACCACAGAGAGTCAGGACCTCGGTTTTATGTCTCATCCGAAGGACGGCGCCTGTTTACAGTATAGTGTCCCTGTCACTACACTGGGGCATTAGGACTCACATGAGCCTCAGGGTTAGCGCCCCCTGCTGGCCCCACTAACACCTCTTCCAGCAGCAACCTTAGTTTTTCCAGGAGGTCTCCCATCCAGGTACTTACCAGGCTCACACCTGCTTAGCTTCAGTGGGCTGCCAGTTGTGAGTTGCAGGGTGATATGGCTGCTGGCATATAATGTGATAATTTTATGCCAGCAGCATTAGCATTACATGATAATGTACATTTAGGCCGGAAAGATGCCACCTACACTCAAGTTTGCGAGAGGCTGCCTTCATGAATCGCAGATGGTCATTGTACCAGGGGGCAGGGCGAGAGAAGGAGATGGTTCGAGTTTTTAAAGGGGCAAAGGTGTCGAGGGTAGATAAAAGAGCATTGTCAAGTAACTGTATTTTGTCCTCTAGAGGGTCAGAGAAACAGGATAAGGAGGACAGAACAGAATTTGCAAACCTTGGGTGATCAATTTATCGCCAGTTGCGGAAATTTACAGAGCGTGAGGGGGAAGTGTTAGAAACAGGTAATTCCAGATTGAAGAGAATGGCTAAGTGGTCAGAGAGGCCTAGATCAAGGGGAGAGCAGTGGGAGACAAAGAAGTCATTTGCAATAATTAGATCTAAGGTGTGTCCTTTGTTATGTGTAGGGGTACAAACAAACTGAGTAAGGTCAAAGCATCCCAAAAGAGAAAGGAAGTCTTTAGCCAGACTGGAAGAGGTTGATTCAATGTGTATATTAAAGTCCCCTAGAATAGGGATCCTTTTAAATCTAAGGGATAAGAATGAGAGAAAATTTAAAACAAAACACTCAAAAGAAGAGGGAGGGGGTATATTTATAGGACTTAGACTGTAAAAAAGGTTGTAAATAACAATGATGCCCCCGCCTCTGCCTGAAAGACGCGGAAGGTCAAACAAACCATATCCAGGAGGAACTAGTTGGTTGAACAGGAGTCCATCGTTTTGTTTGTGCCATGTTTCGGTTAAACACAGAAGGTCCAGTTGTTTTTCTTTGATAATGTCACATAAAAGAAGAGCCTTGCTGTTAATGGAGCGGGTGTTGAGTAGCGCTGATCTAGCCAGTCTCGTGGATGCAGGGGGAAGCGGAGTGCAGTCCAGGTGCGGTAGTGAGAGGAGATTTTTTAGATCGGCGCCGGTACGCGATGGACTTACAGACGTGCGCCGAAAGGCAGGGATAGAGAAACGGCGTCCTGTGCTGCGATGGATGTAGCGAGTCGGTCGTAAAATCCCAGTAAAATGGCAGTAATAGAATGTGTCTTTGACCAGGATGTAGCTTTGGTTTAGTTGAAGAAGTTGCAGCGCAGTATACCTCAGAGACATGATTGATGAATCGAGACAGGAAGGAAATCCAGAGAAGGCGGTAGCAAGTGGTGAAAGTCTTCACTTGAGTAAGTTCACAATGCAGTGGAAGTTGCATTTGTGAATTTGTATTGTGGAGTGGATAGCGTGAAGCGGATGAAAATAGATAAATTAGAATCAGTGTAATCGAGAAAAGGGAAAAAAAACATAAATAAGTAGATAAAAATGAAAAAACTGGTGAGAGGAGCGGCAGCCAAATGCGCCAGCGTTCCCTCTCGACCGGAACCGGAGTGATCAGGACGTTTACCTGTCTCAAATTGATCACTCTTTGCAGGCACACTACGGAAACCCGCGGATGTGAGCTGGGAGAATTGACTCTTCTATTGACATAAAATAGGCCATGTGAATTATAAATATGAAAAATAAAAAGTTTCACTCCATGCATTCATTTTTTCTCATTAGAATAAATGGATTTCAAATAGAAATTTTAAGTAAACCTAAGTATTGGGACTTATTATTATTATTGTTGTTGCATATGAAATGCAGACTCAGTTACTGTAGATGTAAATCTGGAGATTGGCTTCGTCATTTTAAAACTTTCCATGTTTTCTTCCTGGTGAATATTTAATTTTCTATGCATTTTTCGTTCTCAGCAAATCTAAACAGCTGACACAATTGATAGGAAACTTTAGATTGCAGACATTGCAGAAATAAAAAAATTAGTCATGCATACCAGAAACCAAATCCAATGTTAAAGCTGACTGGATGTCTTGAATAAATAAAGCATACTGTATATCGCAACTGCTAAGCAAAAGTGGAGAGATTGAATAACAAAGGTGAAATCCTTAACCTTGCTCTTAAAAATTACTCTGATGAACCTAAAGAAAAACATCAACACATTTCACAAGTAAGAACAAATACAAATAATTTAATATTTGCATACATTCCAGGAAACAAAAAATCCTTTGCCTTCCTTTCTGATTTAGACTGATGCAGTCCACCAAGACCATTGGTTATAAGAGGAAAGAGTACTGTAGGTATAAGCCTCCCTTAGTGATCTCATCACTCCTGGAAATTTCTATCTCTTCTCGTCTGCACTGCAATTGGGATAAAAACACAGACCAGATTATTCCACTAAATAAACAGGGGTTGATTACCTGTTTTTCTTTTTCAAAACTGTCCACAGGAGATTTTTGAACATATACTGCATATCTGGGGCTTGTCACTGTATCTCCATACAGTATGTCATGTGAACTCTTTCCATGTAGACATCTTGCTGTCTACATGGAAAGAGTCTAATTTGGAAACCACGCAGGAATGCCCGTTTCCGGTGATCTGACCAATCGAAATTATAAAATTGCTAATTTGGGGTTTATCCATAAAATGTGTTGCAAAACTGAACCAAGTAATTATTAGACAAAAATTCCTTGGATCTTATGGGATATTCAACATGAATTTAGAAAAGATAGGCCCAGTGTAACAATTCTACTTACAGTATAAGACACTCAGACAGATCCAGACAGAGTGTTTGTCTAGTCTTTAGGATGGGTTTAATAAAGTTCCTCATAAAAGATTAATTCTCAATATAGGCATTCAAGATAATGTCTGTGTGTTTGGATTGAGGACTAGTTAAAGGATATAAAACAGAGTACAGGTAATCTGATTGTAGTGATGTAGTTAGTGGAGATTTGTGTTATTGGGACCATTGTTCTTCCTAATTCATATCAATGAATTAGATACTGGTATACCTACTAAAGGAGTGAAATCTGCAGATGACTCCAAAATAGGAGGATCAGTAAATTATCAAAGCTGCAAAGGAAATTATAGATATATAGGAAGAATAGGAAAAGTTCTAGAAAACGATGTTTAATGTAAAGAGCTTCAAAGTATTAGATGCAGGCAGTGAAAGAAGCAACATAAAAAAAGACTTACAGGATTTTATATAGACCCATCCATTATATCTACAATGTATGGAAGAATTAAAAAGGCAAACTGAATGTTATAATGTATATTCAAAAGCATAGATTTTATATAACGAAATTGTATGTTAGAATTACACAATGCATTAGTAACATGTCATTTCTGGATAATTTATTATTCAGATAATTCCATTATTCTGGATAATTTTGGTCACCTCATTCCAAAAACGTTATTGCTGCTCTAGAATCAGCCAAAATAAGAGCATCTGGTTTCATAATGAAGCATGTTCCTGCGCTTTAAGGAATATCCTGCTCCCAAAGGCTAAAAAAAGGCTCCCACAGGCTTTTAGTCTTGAACAAATTATTTAATGTGACATAGATAACCATAACATACAGTAGTTCTACTCTTTTCTGCATGAGGGGCACATCTCACAGCCGCTGCTTCTCTGTCTCATTGTAAAGAAGCTCCTGCTATTCACAGAATGCTAATCTCCCTCTGTCTAGTCAAGAAAATGCTTTGAATACTGTTTTATTCATGTTAAATTTGCATTTTGGATGGTCCTTATTATACTTTTTTACAATATTTTTTACACATTTACATTTTGAACTCAACATTTTTCATAAAAGCTGAATTAATAACATTTAATTACAAAAAACTTTTGTTATGAAAAACTGTACCTTAACAATGAAAGTCCAAAACTCAAGATTAAATCAGAAGTATACAACCTGAGTCCTGTATTCAACATGATAGACAAGCTCTACTAAAGAGTACTGCATGCAGATAAGGCAGGCTGGTAGCAGAATCTGATATTTAATTTAGTGGGCAGCTACCAATGAGGAACTATTTGCATTTCAGTACACAAGCTGTCTCCTTTAGTTATGGAAATTATCAAAATGGTGATATTAAATCATCATCTGTCGCAGAGGAATCAAAACAGCATAAAAAAAATGTTTCCACTTCAACCAAAATGCTCTAAAGGATCAGAGTCCAAGAAGACTCATATTCATGCAGTCTGTTTTGCTGATGGAGATGAACAATGATATGACACAAGAATAGGTAGTGCTAAGAGTTCCCTAAATTGTGTGACTATAAAA
The DNA here is from genome assembly GCF_040954835.1 of Lepisosteus oculatus. NCBI lineage: Eukaryota > Metazoa > Chordata > Actinopteri > Semionotiformes > Lepisosteidae > Lepisosteus > Lepisosteus oculatus. The sequence continues at coordinate 21,681,712 of NC_090705.1, forward strand.
ATCCCACCAGGTATGTGTATTCAAAACTAACCTTTATAAATAGGGATTTTGGCACTTAATTTTTTTCAAGACAAACCTAACGATGCAATATACAGTACAGTATAATATTGTATATGAAATTAGTCTTTCAATGACGATTAGTATTGTAAGAAAAACCGGCTCAGGGACGCCAAACATGTAACGTTGCCAAAATGTAATGTAGTGGCTCTCTGAAGGCACCAGTTCTGTGGGGTTTGGGCATTTACTGAGACAATTATTAATTGTAGCAGTAAATCACAAAGTTGATTCTTTTGATGGCTTTAGAATCCAACCATGCGACATAACGCACACACACAGGTACTAATACACGAGGATACATTTATTAATACATAGAATATGCATATAAACCTAACAGATCTTATCGAGAGGGTTATCAGAATACAAAAGGTATATATTCAATCAGTTACAAAGTGTTACACATATCAAGAGGACATACGTTCAGTATATCATTCATTAAGACCGTTTCATATATGAACTTGGTTATAACTTCGACATTAGATACTCAAAACAAGTACATAACTCTTAGGAATTAAATTGATATCAACTGGTTGGGATAACAATTGAATTCTCGAGCTGTAATGCATTGAAGTTGAATATTAATCCAATCTCTGGGGATTCAGATCTCCTGCGGGCACAAAGCAACAGTTGCAGGTTGTTGCTGTCCAATCCGCGCTCTCTGGCTCCGTGCCAGGCTGTGCTGTGCGGCTTGCGACGGTGCGCTGCTGATGCTCACTGACCGGCTAGTTAGTGTTGGCTTTAACTAGCAAAGTTTGTGCACAGGAGAAAAGATGACTGTGGGTCCCAGCAAGTCAGGAAGAGGACCGGTTCGTTCCTGATGAAGAGCTAGTTCTGAATAGCGATTCAGCTGTCCACAGTTCCGACCTGTTCACGAGGCTTGCTGCTGATGCTAACCTCGGGTGGATCCTCTGGTTACTTTCTGGCAACCTCCGCTCTAGACTCTTAGAACAAAGGAAAGTTCTGGCACTTGGACACACTGGCCGTTCCGTGGTTGTCCGGGCTGAGTCTCAGGATGGTCAGGAGGCGCGCTGCGAGAATGTCCTGCCCTTGGGAGCCTTCTGCTCCTGGGCCGTCCTGCCCTGGAATTCTCCTTTGAATTCCCTTTAGAACAGTCCACAGAATCCTCCCCAGAATCTTACTGAATCTTACTGAATCTGAATCTCACTGAATCTCTCAGGCTCTCTGTGTTGCCTGTTTTTACCTGGAGGAACTTCAGCTCATTGATTGGCTGAAAGTTCCATGGGCATCAGAGTCCCACGTGGGTTACTCGGCCCTACCAGTCCCTGATTGGTTGATCAAGGTAAGATATGAGTCACTTACTCCTGACACTTAGGAATGCAGTCCAGATGTCCATCTGGCACTCCCTAGACAGATAGGCACCAATGGATGACCATTGATCATGATAGCCAGGATTAGCTAAGTGCATCCCCCTTGGGAGCTGTCCTTATCAAAAGAACCCTAAATCAGCCTGCATGAATAGTTTCTCTGTGGCTGCACCACAGAGATGAACAGAGAAATGGGGCCTCATTTGGGAAGGCTAAGAACACTTAATTCTTTCTTATTAATAAGCCTCGCCACTACACTATAAATAGATTAATAAATAGATCCAGAAGTCTGAGACTTTCCATTTATTTATACTAAATGCAGTTTATAAATATTTCCAAAAGAACTCTATTGTTTTAGTTGCCTCAAGCCTTAGTGATGGCTTACTGTTCTGTTCTTTCTGTTTTGCTCTAACACAGCATGATATATATACAGTACTGTATACTTTGTATATTTGGTCTTTTGTCTCATATGTACATGTATCAGAGAGTCATGAATGACCTTTAATATTTTTCAGTATGTCATCTAAATGTAAAAACAATAACTCAAAGAATGTGGTTTTCAATCTAAATGTAAAAGGCAATGTAGTTTAAGAATTTAGAAATAATATGAAATCTGGAATTTAAGATGAAGCTCTTTAATACAGTGTACAAATTTACAATTGCTAATTAAAGCAATTAAAGCAAGGATATTTTATTGTGTATATATGTATATGTTTTTATCAATTACTGCAATATTAACATTTCTTCAAATACACCATTTATATTTAATAAAAAATCATGTATGTAAAAAGGCATTAATCCCTTCTTGGTAGTAAACAAAGGCGAAATCAAATCTTATAAAAATAACCTGATGGAAAACACAAACTGGTCTTAGGACTTGTACATTTTAAAATGTCGAATGCAGTACTACCCTTTTCCCTAGAACTCTTGTTTCTTTCTATCTTTACTCTTGTCTCCCCCCTTTTCAAAACACTTTCATGAAATATGCTAACACTTAATGCAAACCTAATTAAAAAGTAACCTTACTGGAAAAAAGAGTTGTATAATCAGTAAAGATGTTCTTGAGATGTTCAGATAGGGTGAAATTAGCATGAAAATGCACTGTATCTTTCTTGTATGGATAATGCTGAATTATCCTGCATTGAATATTAACACAGAAAGGCACTTAATGTGTTTTATTTTCTTCTTTAGGATATGAAATTTCTATGTGGCTGAATTACTTCTCATCAACTTTATGCACCCACTGCTGTCCCCTGGAAGCGGAAAACTGCTCTGCATCTATTTTGTATTAATTCAAAATTCTCCTTGTTCAGAGGTTTATTTTATGGTTATGAATAGTTTAAAGATGCACATTATCTTTGCCTTTCCAAGGTACCATTAATGTCACTTTTTATAACCTTTGAAGCTTAAACAATGCTTTCTATTTTCCACAATACACACTCTGAGATGAAGATGTCTCACAGAAAATATTCATACAAAATACTGCCAAATCAAGACACTACACATTCTAGGCTGTTTTAATTAATAAAAAGCATTAATTGTCATAAATATAAAGCATTGGTTTTATTTTACATTTGGATCTGTAGTACATACTGTATTTTCACATACACCTCTAATTAAAATATGCTTTTGTTATGTTCTTTCTAATAGATACTTTAATATTTGTGGTATTCTTAATTATTGGCCCCAATTATCTAATGTAATTTTTCTTGTTATCTAGCATCATCTTCATACTGTAAATCCCTGATACAAAGCAAATGATCTGTATAAAGCTCTTTGCTCATTTTATGTTACTGTTTCACTTCTCTGATAAGAAACTAATTGCTTTTCCAATTAGGAACCAAACTTAAAGCACTTCACAGAGTAGATGTCTATGTGCTTCTTTTTGGTCATGACATTACATCCTACCTGTGTTGCTGGCAACCCACACAAGAGGTGAAATGTCCTGTTTTAATTAATGTACCTTGCATTATAAAATCTCAACAGAACAGTATCACAGCATGAAAAATTAAACTGCTACTTGTCAGTTAAATTTTCTTACTATTGTTATCAGGCATCCAAAGGAACACTTAATGTATTACTGCTTCCTAATTTATTTTTTATTCCATTTCTAATCAGTTCAGAATTATTTAAACCATGCAAATGAGTCTGTCTAAACAGCTACCCCTCAAAGTAGAACAGAAACACAGATGCAAGGTGGGTGTCAGTATGAACTTCCAGTGTCATACTGTACACAATCAATCATAATTTGCTAGAGATTCAGAACAATGTTCACATTGCTGTTTTTCCAGAATCAAATTCCCAATGTTTTGGGATATATATATTTGTTTCCTTATAAGGATATACTTGTAAACTAAGAGGCTAATAAGCTTAGTGATATACTGTAGGCATGCATGCACTTTTGCATATCAATATTAGAAAATGAAAGAAGAACATACTATCATTTTTACTTTTCCTTTAAAATCAGATGCAATGTAAATATGTAAATATAAGAACTAGGAAATAGATCTAGGATTGACCGCCTAAAAAACTATATTTTTTCTTGATTTCAACTAGCAGTCTAACACCTGACCCTTGAAGCTCTCATTTACTTTGACTGAATTCAACTATTTACAATACATTTGCTCCAGGGTGGATAGCACTTGTTTTTAAAAAAAGAGTTTTAAAAGATAAATCCATAAAACCTTCACATGATTATACCTCTTATATTTAAAAAAGCAACAGCGTAATGAGGTTTTAAATATTAGAAAAGTATAACTTGAAAAAAGTAAGAGATCAAAATACATTACAAACCTTTCTTTTAATCTTTTTAACTTTGGTTGTTTTTTTTTCTTATACAAATGAAGCTAGTGTCATCACTGTGGAGGAAAATACTTTGGAGCATCACACTGACAAACGGACAAGACAAGAGCTTGGTTCCAAAAGATAATACCAATCTCAACAAATTTCCTAACTGTTGGACTATAAATTGGATGGTGAGAAATACACCAAATACACAGTACAAAAAAAATTAGAAACAATGAGAAAAAGAAATAAAGATAGTACAGGAGTTTAATTTACAGAGAGTATCCTCAGGAAAAACTTAAACAAAGTTTACACTTACATACACAGGACCAACCAATCCCTTCAGCAGTACAAAAAAGTTTACGCTTCAGGTGTGTCTACTGCTGCAGAGAGATTAATTTAATTTTAAGCATCCGGAAAAAAGAAAAGAAAATGAAATAATACTAATAAAGAACATGGGGGGAAAATGAGCATAAAATAGAAAAATAACATTATATCTACTACACTAGGTTTATGTATTTGTGAGACTGGCCCTGGCCTATCATCAAAGATTGCAAGATCACTAATGGCCTGAGGACAGTTTCAGTAGAATATATCGCCGAGAAGCAATTAATACCAATACACTATATCTAACATATCTAAAGCAACATTTTTATCTTATAAAACATTAGCAAGAGCTAATATGAATGCATTGCAAATACAAATGAGGAGCTGTACATTAACTGAAGAATATATTGCATGTTTTCTACTGACAACTGACCTGTCAAATAATAATCTGTCAATATTCAATTGTTGGTGTAGTGATGAAACATGCTGAAAGCAGAGTTCAAAATGCCTTCCACAACTTGCAATCATCACACCCACAACAATCAAGCTGCCAATTGTGGGATCAATGGTACACAAAGTGTACTAGAATGTGTGTGAGATCTATTTCACTCTGTACTCATCACAGAATTAGATCACAGCCCATAAAAAGGTTTTAATTGGGTTAAAATTAAGAAGAGATTTTATTTTAGTCATAGGTTAAAATCTGTTTATTTGAAACCAGAATATCCCTTATTTTTTAATAGTGTAAAAACTCTTTCAAGAGATTAACTTCTTTGTACAATGCATACAGTGCCTTGCGAAAGTATTCGGCCCCCTTGAACTTTTCAACCTTTTGCCACATTTCAGGCTTCAAACATAAAGATATAAATTTTTTATTTTATGTGAAGAATCACCAACAAGTGGGACACAATTGTGAAGTGGAACGAAATCTATTGGATTTTTGAAACTTTTTTAACTAATAAAAAAATGAAAAGTGGGGCGTGCAAAATTATTCGGCCCCCTTGCGTTAATACTTTGTAGAGCCACCTTTTGCTGCGATTACAGCTGCAAGTCGCTTGGGGTATGTCTCTATCAGTTTTGCACATCGAGAGACTGAAATTCTTGCCCATTCTTCCTTGCAAAACAGCTCGAGCTCAGTGAGGTTGGATGGAGAGCGTTTGTGAACAGCAGTTTTCAGCTCTTTCCACAGATTCTCGATTGGATTCAGGTCTGGACTTTGACTTGGCCATTCAAACACCTGGATACGTTTATTTGTGAACCATTCCTTTGTAGATTTTGCTGTATGTTTGGGATCATTGTCTTGTTGGAAGATAATTCTCCGTCCCAGTTTCAGGTCTTTTGCAGACTCCAACAGGTTTTCATCCAGAATGGTCCTGTATTTGGCTGCATCCATCTTCCCCTCAATTTTAACCATCTTCCCTGTCCCTGCTGAAGAAAAGCAGGCCCAAACCATGATGCTGCCACCACCATGTTTGACAGTGGGGATGGTGTGTTGAGGGTGATGAGCTGTGTTGCTTTTACGCCAAACATATCGTTTTGCATTGTGGCCAAAAAGTTCGATTTTGGTTTCATCTGACCAGAGCACCTTCTTCCACATGTTTGGGGTGTCTCCCAGGTGGCTTGTGGCAAACTTTAGACGAGACTTTTTATGGATATCTTTGAGAAATGGCTTTCTTCTTGCCACTCTTCCATAAAGGCCAGATTTGTGCAGTGCAAGACTGATTGTTGTCCTATGGACAGACTCTCCCACCTCAGCTGTAGTTCTCTGCAGTTCATCCAGAGTGATCATGGGCCTCTTGGCTGCATCTCTGATCAGTCTTCTCCTTGTCTGAGCTGAAAGTTTAGAGGGACGGCCAGGTCTTGGTAGATTTGCAGTGGTCTGATACTCCTTCCATTTCAAGATGATCGCTTGCACAGTGCTCCTTGGGATGTTTGAAGCTTGGGAAATCTTTTTGTATCCAAATCCGGCTTTAAACTTCTCCACAACAGTATTACGGACCTGCCTGGTGTGTTCCTTGGTCTTCATGATGCTCTCTGCGCTTTCAACAGAACCTTGAGACTATCACAGAGCAGGTGCATTTATACAGAGACTTGATTACACACAGGTGGATTCTATTTATCACCATCAGTCATTTAGGACAACATTGGATCATTCAGAGATCCTCGCTGAACTTCTGGAGTGAGTTTGCTGCACTGAAAGTAAAGGGGCTGAATAATTTTGCACGCCCCACTTTTCATTTTTTTATTAGTTAAAAAAGTTTCAAAAATCCAATAGATTTCGTTCCACTTCACAATTGTGTCCCACTTGTTGGTGATTCTTCACATAAAATAAAAAATTTATATCTTTATGTTTGAAGCCTGAAATGTGGCAAAAGGTTGAAAAGTTCAAGGGGGCCGAATACTTTCGCAAGGCACTGTATCTAGTTTGAAGTCTCACCACTCTAATTGTTCTACAATCTATCAGGTGCAGTATATAAATAGTACAGAAGACAAGACAATAGACAGTAATACAATTACAATAACAGTATAAACAACAGTATGGTGCTAATGTAAAATCGTCAAAAACTGTGCAAATACACAAACAAAGAAAGTATACAAACAGGACAAAAACAGTGCAAAAGTTATTTGGCGAACAGTGCAAAAATAATATGGTGATTAATAAAGAATACAACAAGTACAGTTGTAAGTACAATTTTGGCTTACATTCTTTTGTTGTGTATGTAATGGTGTTGGAGTACAGTCATTGTGGGTACAGGAAGAAGTGAGGAGAGATCATAGTATGGTGGGAGGGAGTGGGGGCGTCACCAGCTTGACGGCTCTGGGGAAGAATCTATTTTGGAGTCTAGTTGTGTGCGACTAGAGCGTCCAGAACCTTCTATCAGATGGTAGGGGGACAAACAAGTTATGACTGGGGTCAGATATAATTTTTTTGGCTTTTTTCAGACTTCTGGTGTTGTAGATTTCCTGGACGGATGGTAAGGCACTGCCAATGATGTGTTGGGCAGTTTTGACCACCTACTGCAGTGCCTTACGGTCAGATGCGGTGCAGTTGCCATACCAGACTGTGATGCAGTTGGTCAGATTGCTCTCCACATATATCTGTAGAAGTTGGGGAGGATTTGTGGATGCTGGCATATTTTCTTCAGACTTCTCAGGAAGTACAGCTGCTGTTGTGCCTTCTTGATGAGACTATAGGTGTTGAGTGCGCATGTGAGGTCCTTAGAGATGTAAACACCTAGGAATTTGATGTTATTCACCATATGACAATGAACAACATTCTTGTATAGGTTTCCCTTTTATCCGGGTAGGATAGTGTGGTGTGTAAAGTTATAGACATTGCATCCTCCGTGGAGCGGTTTGTGCGATGGGCAAAACGGAAAGGATCAAGTGTTTCTGGAATGCTAGCTTTAATGTGTGGATATCTATCTTTAAAATATTATTATTTACATCCAATTTCTATTTGCTTTATGGATCAAAATATTTGGAATGTAAGGTAACAAACAAAAAATGGCTTTGAGCAAAGCGAAAACATGGTGATGCCAACTGCAATATTCAGAATTCTTCTGTCTAGATTTTTGGACAGAATTTTATAAAGAGTTGCAACAAACTTTGAAATCACCTATGGTGTAAAATGTAAAATAATTTATTTTTTTATGCTCAAATGCTTTTCTTACACTAGAAGGACTTTTTAATTAGTGGGTTTGAGGACATATTTGCTTCTGGCCAGGCAGCAGTTGACCAGTTTTAATGCTGAAAGTGAAACAGGAAACTGATTCATAATTAGATAGCCTCTTTGACAAGGAAAGACATCAGCATTTTTCCTTGTAAATGAGAAATAATGATGACAAATGAGCTGCATCTAGTGAAGTGATTTTGTTTGAGATTTATTTGAAACAGTGCAATCCTGGTGATTTAATGATGCACACAAAGAAAGCAGGCATAGAATTGACAGGCATAAAATTAAATTGATCACAGGCACTACACAACAAGTGAAGGAGAAACGACAATGTAGATAATAAGAGTAGATGGAGGTAAAGTTCGATTACTGGCCAGTAGGCAAAGGTTTGAAAATTAACGTACAGTAATATTGATTAAGCCATCATTGAAAAGATTAGAAAGTTTCATTGAATCTGAGATCAATTTTGTTCACTTAACAGCACCTTGATAATGAGGTTAAGTTACAAATGGTATTTTTAATACTTGTCTAAAAAGGTGAATGTTTACTTGAAGAAAGTTCCCTGTCAAAGTTGTGATCTCATAACTGGCAGATGAACATATTTCACAAAATAATGATGTCTGTGAAAGAAACAGATACTATACTATTTTATCACCAGCAGAACCTATTTAGAATTCAGTTTTATGGTTGTAGTAAAAAAAAGTTTTGATGAATGATTGATGGTAAACAAATTCAGACTTGTTCACATTCTTGCTTTGCAAAATATTTGAATTATTTCATGTAATATCAATGTCTTACTGTTAAAGTAAATATGAAAAGATAAAATGTGTTCCATTGTACATTTCATATACAGTACATACAGGTACTATTATATTTTGTCCTAATTCACAAAATCATTCTTTTATGTTTTTAAATTTTATTGTAATGTGAAACACAAATGTGACATCAAGGTCAAGTTCAAGACAATGGTTCTTGACATTCATTAACTTTGCTGTCACCATTTATTTTTAAATACTTAAAATGTCTTAAAAATACTTTTGATTACTCATTTAAATATGTATTTAATTTTTCATCCAGCTGGTGAAATTCGCAACCACGAGGGGAGGTGGCATTAGAAAATAAATTAAACAGTTTTCTAAATGTCCCTGTTCAACAGGGACTGAATAAGTGTGAATATGTCAGTGTGTACACATGTTGTAAATGTATACTATGGCTATTGTGGCATGGCTGAGGACAGAGAGACATAATAGGATTTTTAAAATAGGCTGGTTTACGCAAGACCAGCAATCACAAAATCCCTAGGTAAAACTATGCTCTTAACAGTGCAAGGAAAAAATCCAAACCACAAAAACAAAAGCCTATTCTCTTCTATGAGCTTATAACTAGACTTCTACATATTTCCCCCTCTATAAGTACAGTATGTGGGCAGTTAAACTGCTTACTAGCTTCCAAACACAGGTGTATCTTCAAGAACCTTCTCCAAATAATTCTTCCATACAGGCTTTTGCAAAACCTCGTTTCAGAAAACTGCGTATTTAGAAATGCAGTTTCCCCACATGATTCTTTTAAAAAAGCTCATTCTTTAAGAGCTCCAAATATTTCAAGGGGTATTTGTTTTAATGTTTTGTTCAGACTTACTAATTGTCCAAACCATTTCTTAATTTGAATAGAAAGATTAAATATGCAGGAAATATACAACAAAGCCATCCACTTTAACATACCTTGTAATTTCACTTACAAAGTTTATTCAATTACTCTTATATTTGTAAATGTATTTGTCTCACTGTCTCCAAAAACTTGAACTATAATGGCTTCTTTGATGTAGTTGCAGTTTTTCCTTTGTCTGTTAATGTAATTGTCTATGGCATATAATCTTGATTAATTTTTTAAATGGACATGTCTGATATGATTCAGTGGGTGATGTATTTGATATACTCAATGTTTAAGTGCTCATAAGTACCTGCTTTTAAATAGATAATGAATGAGATGCTTAGGGAAAGAGGAGAGAATTAACAAGGCCAGGCACTGAACTGAATCCATACAAAACACTGCACAGGATGCTCAGAGAAATGTAATCTGCTGTTATTAGAAATATTTTTTTTCTTGGTACTGGCAGGAGCCCAATGTGTACAATCAAACCCAAAGACATGACTTCTCAAAGCTGCGATGATAGAAGATTAAAAACAGGTCTAGTTAAAGGTCTAGTATAAATGTACATGTATACTGTATACACAGTATTTTATCTATATTTGCAATGTATCTAGATACAGCATAATTGCTAGGATTCACAAAAGAAAAGGATAATTCCCAAAGAGTTCAAGCATTTCAATTTGATAAATTAATGATGCATTATACTGTATGCTGAAAAGCATTAAAAATACAGTTAACACAAATGGTTCAAAAACGCATGATGTTATGCCAAATACTCATGAAGCATATGTAATGCTTCTCAGTATTTCAGTATTTGTTGAAATACTGTAAAAATACAATGTTACAATATTTCACTGCATTCTTAATCAGATATCTGAATGTGAAGGCTGCTGAAGCACATGAGCACATTCTCCTCCTCCCTCATAGTTTACACAGTATGCATGATTCTTAGGCACAGCTCCTGCAGATGTCTCCTGCAGCTACATTCATGGGCACACCACAGACACAGATCGATCTGCTATTATTTTCCTCTCCTTTAGTCTTTCTGTTTCTAATTTCTGCCTTGAGGTGTGTTTATGTAAAAAAATATATCTGGCAGGTGATGTTAATTGCAAAATAGAAAAGTATGCAGTCATTTACAACTCTGTTTGTGCCTGAAACAGACTTACAGTAAAACAGATACAGTATGTGTTAATGTGTAATTCCTTTTGCAAAGACCTGTCAGGTCAGCTTAATCAAATTATTTGTTTCTCCATTTGTTAAACACTCTGTCAAATAAAGTGATGGCTGGCATTTGTTTTTATGTCACTTCATAAACATACACAATAATGAAAATGTGCATCACAGAAAGCATCTATCTCAAAACAAAGTCAAGTAAATGCTACAACCTAGCTTGATGGATCCAAATAAACATCTTAAAATGTACAGTACTTCTAAGCACCAAAGCTAATATAACTAGGTTTTATTGCTGGTTTTGATCCACTTAGGCATAACAGATTTAAACAAATAAATATCAGACTCACATAACAGATATATATTTTTTTTTCAGTGAAACTCTGTGTTATCTAACAACTCACTGTGGGAACATTTTAATTTTCTAAAGGCTTCATTTTTAAAGAAAGATGAATTAAAGTACAACACATCTTGGGTTCCTTTGGCATGCATGTGTATTTATTAACTTTAGAATGTAGGAGAGATTGATGCAGATATTAATTAATAGAGTGGTTAATGATCAGGGACACCATTACTGAGAACAGTAGTCAAACAAATGGTTGTATGAACATGAGGGCTTCATGCTACTTTGCTTTAGATTGTAAACCCATCTACTGTCTCCTTAAGGATTTCCTCACAAAAGTACTTGTATTTAGATCATTATAATATTTGTAGTAAAGTAAAAGATTTGTATTAATTAGAGTTAGAACACAACTTCAATATTTTATAAATTATTTTAATTAACTTGAATGCTCAAACTGAAAACTGTTGTGCATACGTATGGGAAACATAATCAAAAACAGAACATATGAATCTAAAACTAAACTATGTTGATCACATGAGTATTCACTCCCCTGAGTCAAGGTGTTTATAGCTTTTGAAGCACCCATAATGTCTTCAGTTAGAACACACAAACAAAATATTTAGACATCACAGGATGAGAGTGAATCATTTTTCAAGGTACTGTATTTTCATAATAAAGAAATAAGTACAATTATGAAGGATATAGAGAGAGTCTTTATTATCCCTTGGGGGAGGCAAGTTGTTAAGTTGTATATTGCACGCATTCACCTTCCTCCTAAATATTAAATTTAAATTAAATGAAGCTTCCAAAGGTCAGATAAGATTATGAGGTAAAATTTGAAATTTCAGAAACTGAATATTAATATAATAACACTAGAACAACCAGCCACTGGTTGTGCTTGTTGGCAAACATTACAGGGGCAGTAATGGAGTGCTGATGCTTTGTGGTTCCTCAGAATAGAAGCAATTGACCAGTAATACCATCTCTCTTTTGCGGCTAAGTCCTGTACTAATGCTTTTGCTGTGGAAAAGTGAACATTTACAAAAATGTCAAACTTAAGTAGTACCAGTTTTTATGTTTAAGGGGAAGTGGGTGGACATTGTGTTATTAGGAAGAAATAATTTCTATGGTAAAAATGGTATGATTTAACAAACGTTCAGGAGGAGGCTGAGTTCTAGCTCTCCTCTCTCCACCCCGACTGCCCCCTTGCAACTGCCTCCCTGGTTCATTCCTTGTACATAAGAGGGGTTGTGATGGTGATAACCTTCAGCCGGTACTGTCATTTCCTCAGCCAGGAGACTTAACGCCAAACTATTAATTATGCATTTATATTCGTCAGCTTGTTTTATCATTATTAGAAATTGATTAAAATAACTTTTGATCCAGCTATTAGTAATAATAATTATTTTGAAAGGGAGCAATAATAATAATAATAATAATAATAATAGCTTACACTTATATACTGTAGCGCTTTTTTGGACACTCCACTCAAAGCGCTTTACAGGTAATGGGGACTCACCTCCACCACCACCAATGTGCAGCATCCACATGGATGATGCGACAGCAGCTATAGTGCGCCAGAACGCTCACCACACCAATTCATAGATGGGAATTATTAGGAGGCCATGATTGGTAAGGGCCAATGGGACATTTGACCAGGACGCGGAGGTAACACCCCCTACTCTTTTCGAGAAATGCCCTGGGATTTATAATGACCACAGAGAGTCAGGACCTCGGTTTTACGTCTCATCCGAAGGACGGCGCCTGTTTACAGTATAGTGTCCCCGTCACTACACTGGGGCATTAGGACCCACATGAGCCGCAGGGTTAATGCCCCCTGCTGGCCCCACTAACACCTCTTCCAGCAGCAACCTTAGTTTTTCCCAGGAGGTCTCCCATCCAGGTACTGACCAGGCTAACACCTGCTTAGCTTCAGTGGGTTGCCAGTTGTGAGTTGCAGGGTGATAGGGCTGCTGGCATGTAATGTTTCTTTTCAGTCACTTTATTTTCAGAAGGCCTTTTCTCATTCTCAATGCATATTTTAAAATTAAGTGTTTCATTGTGTACAACAGAGCTGCAGCAATTAATCTTGAAACCACATTATTATTCTCAATGGATTTTTCAGAACCATGAACTGTGGTTATATGTGAATGTCTGTACTAATGTGTAAAAAAGAGAAAGGGGGAAACTGGGAATAATCCACTATCCACTGAGAAAAGAAAAAACGGAACATATACTGTAATTTGATCTTCAATTTGATATCTCCTTGCATCCTAAAATGACTTTTTAAGGGACAGATTCAAGTGTTTGTAATCAATTTCCATAACCACTATACAGCTAACAAGAATACAAATAAACAAGAGCAGGCAGCCAACACAGTTGTACTGTTGTCCACAATCTCTATTAGATTTTGTAGACTCTCAGTAACATCTCTTCTGTTAAATTATTATAGAAGGTATCATCCAGCATCAGACGCAGATTTAAGAATCAATTGAATAACTTTCATGAACAGACATTTTCAATAAAAATAGACATACATATATCCAATGAATGGCAATACTCAAAGCATATATTTAATTTCAATTGACCTATATGTTACTTGCAACACTATTTCAATATTTGGTATGCACATAATCATAAACTGAACTGCAATGCAACTGCATGATCTTCATCATTTTGTATCCTTTTTATCACTCTTCAGAATACTTTTGGACCAGATTCTTGGGTTATTACACCAAGATGAAAACAGATAAACATAAACTGCCAATCAGTTATAAACAACACACAAAAATGACAAAGTTCTGCATGCAGTGATATTATACTGCACATTCCACGTATTGATTTAATTTATTTTGGAATTTATTATGAATTAATTGATTTCCATGTAACACTGAGTATTATCTGCATGATTCCCATTTGTCTTAAAAAAGCCTGGACACTTTGGGAAACTATAAACCTTAATTCAAAGTTTGGGAAAATAAGGCATTGAAAAATAAGACAAAAGAAACATTTGTGTTTTTAGATAATGTAAGAGGGATTAGGGGAAGGGTCATTTATAACCGGTATTTCCCTAACGAAACGCTGGATATACTAGATATAGACCTAGGCAAGATGGCCGCCAAGGATAACCAGCTGACCCGCTGTTGGAAAACATCTATGCGGCGAAACAATGAGACAAAGGTGAGCTGAGTCAGGAAACAGAATATAAATCCCCCAGAAGCAGTGAGCCGGCGCGGAAGCCGATAAGGTGAAAGCGATTTGGAGGAAGGAGAGATTTAGGAGTATACTGGAAGGAATTTAAGAATAACGGACTATTCATACGGGTTTTGACTAAGATTACGGACTACGGTTTTGGATACGGCGCAGAGTAGTGTGGACATACGGATTTGGGAACTTGGCTCATTTAAGGATACTGGCAATGGATTGCGGAACGGATTTGGAGAGACATACGGACGAAGAACACAGAAGTTCAGTGTGGTGTGAGTTAAATCTGTTTTACACCTATTTTCCCCCGGCGACACCACAATTGGTGGAGGGTGCGGGCAGCTCCCGCTCGGGTTTGAGAATCGGAGAAAGCAAGTTTTTTTGTGTGTGTGTGGGTTTTGCTTTGCGTGTGTGGAAAAAAAAAAACACATGGAACAATTAATACAGCAATTGTCCCAGGCCACCCTCGCCCAATTTCAGGCATTAAAAGGACAGCAAGAAGCTATCCAAGCGCAACGGGAGGCGAATCAAATTCAAAGTGAAACTAACGAACGAATTATAGAGGAGCAAAAATTAGTACCCGGAGAATTGCACAGATTAGGGGAAGAAATCCGTCAGACAGGGAGAGACACCGTTCAGGCTGAACAAATTGGGCTACAAAAGATGACAGAACTTGATGATGTGGAGGCTTATTTAACCACATTTGAAAGAACTGCATCTCGAAATGCATGGCCCAAGGAGCAATGGACCAGGAGAGTAGCGCCTTATTTAATTGGAGAAGCCCAAAAGGCCTATTATGATTTAAAAGAAGAAGATGCCGAGAATTATGAGACTCTGAAAAAGGAGATTTTGGCAAGACTAAGGGTAACCATGGTAATACAAGCGGTCCGGTTACACAATTGGAGATACCAAATCGCAAGCCTACGAGGTCTCAGATGTTTGACCTGGTACATCTGGCAAAGAAATGGCTCCAGCCAGAAGAATTGAACCCAGGACAGGTGGTAGAAAGGGTGGTGTTGGAACACTTTGTGAGGAGTCTGCCTGTTCACCTGAAAAGGAAAGTGAGTGATGGGGATCCCCAGACACGAGATCAGGCAATGGACTTAGTGGACAGACACCATGCCACAGAGGCCTTGATTAGGGAGGAAAAGGGGGACTTTCGAAAAGAGGAGAGAAGAAGCCCCAAGTGTCTGGAAACTGAGATGAAGTATCGGCCGATTAAGCACAATGATTTTTGAGGACCTATACAGTTTAAGAAACCCCTTTGGGAAAGATCAGACTCCAGGCCCCGACCATGGAAAGAAACCCGACGATGTTTTAATTGTCAGGAAGAAGGGCACTTAGCCAGCCATTGCCCCGGCCTGTCCTAACCCATGCAGGTAGATCCCAGAGATGAAGCCAAGTGTAACTACCTTACAGCACGGGTCCAAACCTGTGAGGATCCCCATCTTACGAAAATTGAGATAGGGGAGAACCCGTCGAGGCCTTGTTGGACTCCAGCAGTACTGTGACCCTGGTGACCCCTACAATACTTCCTGGAGAACTGGAGATCCGGGGAACAGAGGGGATACACATTACTTGCATTCACGGGGATACCAAGGTCTATCCGACGGTAGAAGTTAGCATCTCTACGGAACAGGGGACCTACTGTTCAACTGTCGGAGTGGTTGAGCAGTTGCCTTACCCTGTGGTACTGGGACGAGACTGTCCTCACTTCCTCCAAATTTGGAACACTGTGCAAACAGCTAGGCGAAGACCAATGCCCTGTCCGGAAGGTCGAGGTGACGCCCCTAATGATGCCCCAGATGAGACGGATCCACAAGAAGGAGGAGCTGGACTTGGAGATTAATTTATAAATATGGATTTACCGGACTTGGAGCCACCCAAACATCATGGTAGGTTTGGAACGGCCCAATTAGAAGATGGAAATTTGAAGCATGCGTGGGGACATGTCAGGAAAACCGATGGGAAGTGGTGTACTGATCTTAGTACATTGAGTTACCCCTATTTCATGATAACAAATAATCTCCTCTATCAGGTGCAGCAGAAGGGACAGGAAGAAGTGGAACAACTCCTGATTCCCCAGGCCTACCAGATGAAGCTCCTTAACGTGGCCCATAGCCATCTCCTGGGTGGACACCTAAGGGTGAAGAAGACGTCCGAGAGACTACTCTTTAGGTTCTTTTGGCCAGGGATCTATAAGGCCATTGAGAAGTACTGTCGGGAATGCCCGAAGTGTCAGAAAACTGCTCCACAACCTTATTATAGAAACCCTTTGATTCCCCTCCCAATAATTGAAACCCCCTTTGAACGGATTGGGATGGATTTGGTGGGGCCCCTGATCCGAACCACCAAAGGTCACCAGTATATTTTAGTGAGAGTGGACTATGCTACAAGGTACCCTGAAGCCATTCCATTGAGAGCTGCCACCGCCAAAAATATAGCTAGGGAGCTAGTACAACTGTTTGCTCGGGTCGTAATTCCTAAAGAGATCTTAACTGATCAAGGAACTCCTTTCATGTCTAAAGTCATGCAAGACTTATGCAAGCTACTGGGAATACACCAGATCTGAACCTCGGTCTATCACCCTCAAACAGACGGGCTAGTCGAACGTTTTAATAAGACCCTGAAAAGCATGCAGAGGAAGGCTATGCAAAAGGATGGGAAAAATTGGGATCAGGTGCTCGTATCTCATGTTCGCGGTACGAGAAGTGCCACAGGCCTCGACCGGTTTTTCTCCATTTGAATTGTTATACTCTCGAAAACCACGGGGCCTATTAGACGCGGTCAAGGAATCTTGGGAACACCAACCCTCACCTTTACAGACCATCATCGAACATGTGGAACAAATGAGAGAGAGAATAAACGTTATTGTTCCCATTGTGAAAGAAAACCTGGAAAAAGCACAGGCTCAATGAAAACAAGTTTATAATAGGGGAGCTATTGCGAGAGAATTTTAACCAGGTGATAAAGTACTGGTATTAGTTCCGACCCCCGAATGTAAATTCTTGGCCTCCTAGCAGGGTCCTAGGTGGTGGAAAAGATGGGACAGGTCAACTATAAGGTCAAGCAGCATGACCGAAGACGGCAGCATCAAATCTACCACATCAATTTATTGAAGAAATGGCATGGGACCGAAGTTCTGCTCACTCACTTTTCCCCTGACCCGTTGGAAGAAGAAACGGGAGCTGTAGCCATGGGAGACCTGGCTCCAGCTCAGAAACAGGAACTAGTTTCAACAAGAATTCCTGTCCCAAAACAAAGATGTTTTTTCCTGGACACCTGGTCGCATCCATCTTATACAACATAAGATTACCATGGAACCAGGGAAGAAGGTAAGACTACCCCCGTATCGAGTATCTGAAGCTAAAAGGAAATTGATTAAAGAAGAGGTGGAAAAAATGCTAGAGATGGGAATAATAGAAGAATCCCATAGCGAGTGGGCGAGCCCGATAGTTCTGATCCCCAAGCCGGATGGAACTGTTCGATTTTGTAACAATTTCAAACGGTTAAATGAGATCTTGCTGTTCGATGCATACCCCATGCCCCGTATTGATGAACTAATTGAGCGATTAGGCAACGCCCGATACATCAGTACCTTTGATCTTACGAAGGGAAATACACCTATTTTCCCCCAGCGACACCACAATAGGTATTGTGTAATGATGGCAAAAGATATATTAAAAGAACAACTGAAATGTGCAAAGACAATGCTGCAGTATGGGTACAAGCAGATCATATTTTATTTATACTGAAAGTTTATGTGTATGGGGAGCATAATCAAATGCAAATTTAATTAATTCTGGAGAAATACAAAAAAGTGTAATTCAAATGTGATGATAATTGTGTGTATATAAAACATTACTGTGGTTTACTGTAGTAAAAGCCAGATAAGATGTACTGTTCACATGCACAGGGCAATTATTATAAAATTCATGTAAAATTATGTCCCCCTGTAGTCTCCTTTGCTAAGAACTAAAAATATTTTAGCGTGTTAGAGTATGACATATGGGCAGCACCATGGCACAGTGGCCATGATTTAATTTCCCAGGGTACAATCTACAGTATGTGTGGTTGTGCTTTTATGTAACCTTACTACAGGCATACCTTTCTTGAAACAAAGTGACCAAAATTGAGAACAAAATTATAAAAAAGTTCTTACGACTGTGTTGTACATTTTTAGCATAACATAAATTTGTTACAATAGTGTCTGCTGTTCTGGGCTGACAGGTCAAAATCTGAGTGCAGGGCAAAAGGGTTTTCCGTGTGTATTTGGAAGAGCCAAGGGAGCAGGAAAACAGAGGGCCCCATCTTGTTCTCATAGAGTCAGCTGGAAGGCAAGCACTCGTAAGAACAGTTTGGAATGGCTACAAACCATTCCCAGCCCAGGAATGTCAAAATTACTCCAAGTTCTGTACTATATACTAAGTACGGGGATATATAGTACCAACTATACTATACTATGTATGCCCATACATTACACACATATTGTCTTTTTATTGCTTTTAGTCTTAAAGATGCAAATGCTGTGTCAATATTAATGATTTTTCATATCTTCCTGAAGATCAGTGTTTTCCATTTCATACATATAGTTTATACTTTTGTGAACTTTTCTCTACTTCTTTATCCAAAGTTATGCATTATGTTGAATATCCACTTTAAATTATTATTTTATAAGGAACTGTTTCATGACACTTCTGAAATCTAAATATAAAATATCACTGTTTGTATCAATAACCGCTGTTGCTTGTTCAGAGAGCTCCAACAAGTTAAACAAGTTCATGCTGACTTTTCCCTGTTTGCAGTGAATGAAATGAAGATCACAGTACTTCTTCCAGAGCTGCAATGCGTTGAACAGCCTCAGGGTTTATATGTGTATTTCATACCCGCAATTACATTCTCAGTGAGTGAACCTCTAGATTTGCTGGGCTAGACTTATTCAAAATAGTTTCAGAGGAAAAGTCCCTGGATTTACCGCAAGTGACTAAATATTAATTTAAGAAAAAAAGAAAAGAAGACAAAAAAAATGTCATACTCAAATATAATTTGTGTTCGGAATTAATAACTAATGTTCATGAACTTGGAGGGAGAAACAGAATAGCTTTTGGTATCACAACCCTTTCAAAAGGTATTTAAATACACCTTGAGTAACTTTAATGAAACTGAGATCTGAGAAAAGTAAATTAAAAAATAATTAAAATGAGCAATGCAGAGACAGATCATGTAGTTTACTTTACCTTGATACACATAGTGAGGTCTTTTTGTATCACTAATTACAACTAGCTTTAAATTCCTAGGTAACCCAGAAGTATGTTTACCAAAAATACATTTGATTGGAAATTCATACAAAATACTTCATGCCAAACCATCTATAAATATGGTTTCAGTTTCTTTCAGTACATTAAACAGTGAAAATTAGTATATTTCTTGGCTTCTTTTGTAATTGAAATTTTAATTTTCCAGGAAATGCTCAGTTAGGTTATCACACACTCAGAATTAATCCAGAAGGTAATGAATAGGAAAGAAAATTACTCCCCATTTTTCCTTATCAGCTGCAGATATTAAAAAAGGAGCAAGATCCCGACCTATAATAAGCCAGAGAAATTTGTTCTGTTTTATTAAATGAAGACTCTTGAAAAGGCTTCCTTTTCCTACCTTAGAAATACAGTATAAATTCTGTGAGTATATATAAGTCGTAGGTCTGAGGACTCTTTTAGATGTTCTAGTTTGGCCTTCAATAGTTTTTCAAAACAGCGAAAATTAAGAAAAAAAGCAGTTGGACAAAAAAGCATGGAATAGAACAGAAAGGGTTACAATAACCTTGTGCAACAGGGACCCTGCTCTTCCAAAGCTAACTTAAATGTTAACTTTAAAATCTCTGCTGAGCTTTTGAGCTATTGATAACATTCCAAGCTTGCAGAAATGGTAATATTGAACAAAAACAACTGCACTGTAAATCTAAATGTCATTTGTTAATCTAAATATATTGCATCCTGAAGGTCTAAAGTATTGGTTTTATTTATTTTGAAAAACTGTTTTTTATTAATCATATTTGATATATTAAATTAATACATTTTTCCCAAACTTGTACAAGTCAGTGAGTTGCCTTTTTGCATGCATTTCTGTGTGTGACTGCAATAAACAGTATGAAGATATCAGTACATTACTAACCACGTGCCCAGAAAATTATAATTTATGCACGTTAGTCTGAAAATTTGCATGCTGCTAATAAAGGATATTCTAGTGTCATTCATTGGTCTATTCCTTATTTTTCCACAGTACAAAGAGCATTATTACCAAGCTTTCACTATTCACTTACTTGACTTAATCATTGCATCCTACAGTTGGAGCTGATAACTGAAGTTAACTGAAGTGAATCCAAGAGGGGTAATTGGTCACAAGTGCTTTAGATTAAAGTACATAAGAAAGGCCAGGAAGATTGTTAGGATACCAATGTTTGTTTGCACACCACCTCCCCAACCCCCTTTTAAATGTTGCTAGTGATTAAGTTACCCAGTATTTATTATAAGGTTAAGGGGAGCCAAGACACCAAAACATGGAGTAGTATTCATCTTTTGGTTTAAGGTAGTAGGTTTGTGTGGTAGTGACTGGGATTATGGAATTTCCCTGGAACGTTGTCAGCACTTATTAAAATTCCATCCAGTCATATCATCCTGGCTGTGGTGACCTGGCTTGCCAGAGAAAGAAGGAAGGGGGTACTGCGACAAACCGCTTTAATTACTGTTACCTCTAGATGTTTAACTTTCCGAGCAAAAACAACTTCATACCGCATATAGTTTGGAAGACAAAAAGGATTTATACGTACAAAAAATATAAAAGTGTATTTCAGACAAAAGCATCTCTTCACTTGTACAGAAGAAAAGTTATAGTTAATAAAATCTAACTGCATTTTAATAAATTTGTGGATGCAGCAATATTGATATTAAAATGGATGGTAGTCAAAACAAATGCTCAGATATTTTAAATAAAACATTGTAGTCCAGGTGTCTCCTGTATTTTGTTCATTTTAAATGCCTTCAATGCAGAAAAAATAAATTCTAGGCAGACATTGCTTATGAAATATAGTTGAGAAAAGGCTGCAAACAAAATAAAAACATTTTACTTTTTAACCTGAACAAGTACTGAGACAAGGATGTCATTTTTTCCTATTTTTTTCTTTTCATATTTTGCAAAAACACTTTAAAATAATTTGTCTGCAGGGCATTGAATTTCAAACACATGCTTCTGTTTTATTGTGCTCAATGCCCCTCTTATCAGCCTTCTGTCCTTTGAAAGTAATAAATGGAGATGCTTTCTCTGTGAAAGCTTAACTCTCAAGTAACCTATTTTTAAAATGTTTCACATTGCTGTAAAAACCTGGCAATTAAATAGTTCCAAACTTTTTGCAAGAATTGAAGAAAACATTATAAAAATCCATATTCAAGTTAGTAAATGATAACATCTAATTAAAATGCAAATTATGTATTGCATATCACAAACCTAAAATATTCCAATGACATTTTAATAACATCTGGAGTCTGGAGGTTTTTCTTTAAGATCCAATGGTCTGTTAGTTTGAAGAGCTACGTTTACATTCTTCATCTATACTGTATATGGATATTTGTATATGTTACTTTAAAAAAATAAATAAGAAAAATGTGTTGAATTAGTGTTAACACACATCTGAATCCCTCCAAAGCAGCATCTAAAGGAACAACAAATGAAAAAAATCTGAAGCACCACTGCTCTTGCAGAGGGACAGACTGGTTCTAAAATGTTTTTTTCATTACATCTGTAGGCTTTCCTTAGAAAGAGTTTCCTGTGGCAAGTAAGTTATCACAATGTGCCTACAGGTAGCAACATTTGGTAAGACAGCAACAATTACTAAAGGCACAATACATACAGTATTTCTTTAAGCCAGTCGTTCAACAAACTCAGCTTCCATGAAGATACAGCTAGTGGCATTGCAGATAATATACATTAATGCAGTTACTAACAGGTCAAAACAGCACTAAATGTCTGTTTGTGTCTGAGCAACATTACAGAGTAAGATTTGTGTTAATTCTACATTGCTGTAAAGCATTAGCCACTAAAGATCGTTTCATTATACTTTGGTTAAAATAATGATTATAATTCTTTTGATTCAATTAATAAAAGCAAGATTGAATTTCCAAGTACTATACATTGGTATGGGGTAACACTTAATTGAATTTTCTTCACAAAAACTAAAAGCTAGAAACAGATCATGAAATTGTATCTTTTATATTTTGAGTGCTAGAACCTGTCTGTTGTTGTTGTTCAAGGTATAAGGTGAATGCAAAAGTGCTCATTAACTATCAGAGTCAAAATTCTTTTGTTCATTAATATTTGTAATGACATGCAAACTTTTTGATTTCCATGGAAAGCTTTACAGTATATGGAACAGGATTTGAATTCATGTGATTTTCAACCTGTGTGTATACCTAACCATTGCACTACTGAGAATATAAAGGCACTAAATGAGAAATTGTAGTCAGTTTCACCTGATGAATTTTAGTGTGCTGAGGAATTTGAACAAAACACTTCTTAAATGTGATTAAACATTTTGAAATAAAGTATGGCTGTATGCCACGATATATGTTATACTGATTACTACCCTCACCTGAGGCTACTGTGTGTCTGGGCTCATTAGATAAAATCAGCATTAGGAGGGATATTAATGTTTATGCAGCTGTAGTGGTATCTTGTAAATAGAAACTGAATTTGAGTTGAGTCCAGTTGGCCAGACCATGCTGGAATTTGCTAGAAAACGACCAGCAGCCATGTGGTATACCATTTGGTATAGGAAAACAATTAGCAGAGAATAGAAATGTAGTTTGAGGATGAGAAGATTATTTTAGTAGGAGAGACAGGAGCCAGAGAGTTACAGTCTATAGCCAGCCTTTGCCTCTGGTTTCTTCCTTAATGAACTGAAGGATATTGAACACTGAAGGGCTTTAATCAAAATTGAAGGGAAAAAATCTGCATTACATATTTGAGGGGCTTTTAAATTCTGCAGCAGTGTGTGTTAGAGTGTGTTGCGTATTTGAAAGCAAGTTTGTTAGGGGTTGGTGGTAGTTTAGCATCAGGTCCTGTGGTAGAGGGGTCCTCACCCTAGAAATATGAGCTACCAAGTGATGAAAAGGGTCTAGGTGTTACTGGTCTCTGGTTGTAGGCATGCAGTGAAGAGAATGAGGTCTGAGGTGCCGATGTGTGTGATACGAGAGTTCGTAAAGTGTGAGATCCAGATGGACGGAGATGGGATTATGAGAGTTGACATCACTGCTGATGCATAGTGAAAACAGTGAGGTCTGGGCATGAAGGAGTTGCTCCAGAAGCTGTAAGTCATTTGAGTTACTGTAAGTCCAGAGAACAGGAGTGAAGTAGAGGAAAGTACAAAAGGTGAAAGTGTCTATCTAGCTGCAGACTTTTTGTATGGTGTGAGTCTGGTTGGCAAGGTTGAGGTGTTAGGGACTGTGTTGAGTTTTATGTTCAAAGTGTGAGTTACAAGTAAAGGAAACAGTGGCTGAGCAAAAGAGAAAGGTGCATTGGCAGTACAGCCTGGGATGCAAGGTTGAGGCATTGGGAGACTCTGTGTTTGTTTGGTGTTGAGAGTATGAAACCCATCCAGGTGGCACAGAGTGGAAACGTCAGCGTTTTTTTGCAGACCTGAAGCCAACAGTCATCATGAGCGAATTGCAGTGGCATTTAAGAGTGTGGACTCTTCTGGGCAGGGTTTAGTTTTTTCTTTAAAATCTTCTATTTATATATTTATATATAAATCTGGTGCATTAAGGAAGTCACTGTTGAGAATCTTGCATGAAGACTAGACATATGTTGATAAACTATAGCAGGCACTCCTGTTGTTTAAATAGTACAATTAAAAATAATTGTAAACATGTTTTAGTTTGGTTATATTTCATTTTATTCAAAATATAATCTGTTCGTTTCTCCATCACCAAATTGTTTACTAAGGATAATATAAGCCGTGTGTTTTCATTTGGTATTACCTGACTAATAGGAGATTTATTACTGTTCCCAAGATAATATTCGATACCCATATTTTAATAGCTTAACTACCTCTTCTGTCAATAACATTTTGTAACATCTTTTCATTACTGTATTAATTTCTAATGTTTAAAGATAATTTACAAACTAATTTGATGGATCGTGGATTATTTAAACATTATGAGCATGTATGGAGGTCAGATGACTGAACATTGCTCCTATTATTTGTTAAGGGAGTTGAACTCCTCTGTGCAGTATTAAAATCCCATATACGACTTTGCAAGGGTGCACTAAGAATGCTGGAGGCACTGCCAACCAAAGAATGATGAAGTATTGATATGAGCAGTCTAATTTCCCCATGGACCGTATTAAGAGCAAATACATTTCATATTATACTAACGGAATTTTACTCCATCAGCAAGCCTCCTTATTGATATACTGCTACAAAAGTACATAGACATTATTTATTGTAATATAGTTTGTTTACAAGCTAACTGCAGGATGACATTTTCACAACCTAATGTATTAGATTTAAGTACCCACTTTAATAAAGTGAAATTTCACCCTTTTATTATTTTAATCATTCTTATTTCTTTTTATTTTAACATACTTCATGATTTTCCTAATTCTATTACTGCCTTTCTTCTATGTTTTATGCATTTTCAATTCCACAAAAAAGACACCTGCTACAATTAATAGGTTAAATGTTTTTAATCCAGATATCAAACTATTTGTATATGCAAATAAATATTTTTTTTCTCATTCTTACTTTTATTTTCTTGAAAAAGATCCACTATGGGCAGATAGTCTACAGTAAATCAAAAGGTTAGTAATGCACAAAAAACTGAGTTTTAAAAAGCCTAAGGCGATGTTTCTAGTGTCAGCGCATCAATATTTCAGATTATTGTGCATCATAACCAACCAGTATAGATCATCAATTTACCTTCATGAGTGTGATAAGAAACAGCTTTTCTTTTAATGGTTTGTGTTCCACTTTGTTTCAGTTAGTTGTGGTAACTAATATTAATGGTATATTATATAATTAATGTTAATTATTACATTAATTGCAATAAATTATACTGTAAATCGACTCTTTTTTTCATGTTAGTGTAGTGAATTAACTGGAACATGTCTACTGTACCTGCAATTCTTGGGAGGTGAGTCAATAAGAGTAGGCAATCAGCTGTACTGTTTTACTATTAACCCTGCTAAGTTTCATATATGATATGAAACATTAGAAGGGGTGTGTTTCCACATGTGGGAAATAAGCAGAACTGTTTCACCTAACCCAAAAGGTCGGGGTGTGTGGGAGAAGGAGAAGTTGGAGGTCAGTACAACTTGTGTTACAGTGTTATCGGGAGTGAATGATGTTTCAGTTAAAGCCAGGAAATGCAGGAGAGGCATGGGACACAGGCTGGTATGAAGACAGTTGACTGGCAGTTTCAAAGACCTATAGAAACGCTGAGAGCAGTAGGGGAGGAGAGGTCTGTATTTGGACAAAGTTAAGCAGGTTACAGTATTGAAAGCATCTAGAATAACCGGAAGCTCATTCAGAAGCATTTAAGAAGTGGGTAAGAGCAAGAAGGAAGCAAATGCTGAATGGGAAGTGTCTTATATCTCAACTAGCTTCTGGGCTGAAGATTCCAGCTATACTAGTTAAATTACAAGCCTTCAGGCTGAAGAGCAGCTGTGCTGCTACTGCACCAGCCACACTAGCACAGCACAGGCTAACCACTTATTCAGCCACAATGCTAAAGAACTTTTGGCTGAAGACTGGCTGTGTCACTACTACAGTAGTAACTTGGCTACCTTCTATACAGTAAACTCCTGGGACTGGACACTTGCTGCTCCTACTATTATACTTTGGTTGCCTCAGACAGAACGCCAACCACCCCTGTTGCTGTTACAATAATACTGTAGTTCCAGTCAATATAGAATAGTTTGACTTCAGACGTGTTTTGGAAAACGTCATTGGATCCACATGGCACTACATACTATTCTACTGTTTAATTCCTCGTTCCAAATTGCTCTCCAAGCCAGCTTGGGAGCTTTTTTGGAGAAACAGGATATCCTACTAAGTACCTTTGCTGGAAATAGCACACTGCTGTTTCTGCATGAGGATGTCAGCATTCATCCTAACAATCCATGAGCAGCTCGGTTTCTTTGCACTTCTCCATTCTTTCCAGTCTTTTTTAAAAAAGCAAGGCTAACACCTAAACCTCAACTTCTTACTAAACTGCAGCACTGCCACCCATATACCGTAACCACCCCTTTTCAATCTCTTATATCACTTATTTTTGTCCTTATACAGTACCTCTCTCCCCCCTTTGGTCCTCCATCTCCTTTCTCCCCTTTTATGGCCTCCTTTCATTGCTCCCTGACACCCTCTTCTCTACCTTCCTCCCTCCCTTCTGTCACACACTGGTCAGATCTACCTATAGACAAAGCCACCAAGAGTCTTAACATAGTATATAAAAATGCATAATATCTTAAATAAAAGGTGTTGCTATACTTAAGACGTACATTTAACGTACATTGTAGATTTAAGGAAGATCAAAATGGGTCTGCTGATATACTGTAAAAGTAAGTAATCAAATTAAATTGATTTTCTATCTTAAATGAATTCACGTTTTAACATACTGAAGTTGTCAGAAATAAACTGATTTAAATTTTTAATCACACATTGTAAACATTTAACTGTAACAAAATTCACAGCAACTGTAAAAAAAAATATGAACATAAAAATAGTACAAGAAGTAAAAATACGCTTGATAATTGATCATCACAAAACATTTTTTCATACAGAATTTCAAACTTGCCCTTTGAAGTCCTTGTTGAATTTCTCATCTCATATACAGTATGGGATCTCAAAGGTTTTGCAAATGCCAGAGTTCAATTTAAAGAAAACCATTGAGACTCAGTGTCAACATGTCTATACTATAGGAATATAACTTAAAATCTTAATTTAAAAAGACGACATTCTTTTTCAGAAACTCTCATTTTTGTATAAACAACATGAAAAGATACTGTTGTTAATGCAGGTGAGTATCAAGAATGATGAAGATTATTTAGGACAGTATAAATAAGATGCTTTTAATTATTATATACAGTATGCAATTGAGTTGCTTGCTTGCATTGATTTGATATACTGTATGTCTCTCTGTATACTAATAATAGCAATCACCATACTTGGCTATAATTATTGAATTAATTGGACTTTCTGTTCTTGCTGCATTGAGAACACAGGTCTCTCTGATAATACATTGTTTGATTTCTATATAATGATGGATGTGCTGACAGCTGTTGAAGGTCTAAAGGGATGGGAAAGAGAGTACAGTGAGATACAAATATGAAGAAGCTCCACAGAACCTGTGTAAGTGAGCCCTCAATAGTCCTATTGACAATCACAGTACTCGATTTACTTGTCCACTACCAAAAATGGCCACATGAGACAAGCATTGCACCCGCATATATTGAAATCACCATGGTCAGAACAATTGGACCCAATTCTAATTTACAAAGTGGAGGTAGTGCCGAATAAGTTGGTGTACAATATGAGACTGAAGCCAGGGTATATGCTTCAACACGTACCATATAACTAAGGTAGTTTCTTCTATATTCCCACACCACCCTTTAGTGGAAGAGTTTGTATTTCCACTACAGACAATAGTTCAGCAAACAAATAAACAGTTCAGTATACAATAAAACGCTCAGCAAACAAAGATGCTATTAAAATGTCATAATATACTGTATGACATAGTATTATGGTAAGAATCTAGAAGCCTGAAATCCAAAAGGTATTTTTAATCCAATCATATGTAAGATTAAACTGATGGTAGACATGTCTGGTAAAGACTGTTCTGACATTTTATTCCATTTTGATATATACAGTAAATTGTATATACAGATGTGGCTATCTAGAATGCGTATCAAAATTAATGCCAGCCAAATGCACGTTATGGTATAATACAGTTCTGTTCTGAGGTGGAGTAGATGAAAAATTCAACATCAGTCTGCATGAAGTTTGATTTCTTCATTGATACTGATTATTGATATACTGTACCACAACACTTCCAGGCTTCCAGGCTCAATGACCTTTTCTAGCTTGTAACACCAATTCAAAAACTTCTAGGAAAGTCATTGGTTTAATAATAAATAAAAATAAAGCTTTCTGTTAAGAGGAATAATGTAGCTATAAAAGAAAGTCATTCTGAGAAATGATTATAGAGTTCATATAGAACTGTATTTTGAAAGATGTCATAAAGAGCCTGAAGACAACTTTATAGGAGGAAAAAAAGCTTAAGTTAAAGGTTATTATACTGGTATCACTAGTGGAAAATCTCTCGTCTGTCCTTAAAGGTCTCCTACCATAGTTCACCCTGAGCTACAGGGAAAGATGAAAGCAGATGGAAAAAACTGAAAAGTAATTCAGTGAGTGTCAGCGATTCTCTTCTGACTATTATATTGGAAGCACTTGCAGAGATCCCCTCAGAGAGGGGAAAGGTCAGCTTGGTTCATGCAAGAATAGCTCGACATTCACCCCAGCAGCTTTAGGTTGGCAGAGAACAATGGGGTCTTAAAGGCATAAAACTATTCAATTATTGTATTTGAACAAAAAGAGACATTCAGTATACTGGAGGAAAAGAGGATGGCAGAGGAATGAGAGAAGAGATGGGGAAAAAAGTAAGCTCATTTAGGAGATTAATTGGATTTACCGTTGAGAAGAAGGCATTTAAAAATGCAATTCTATTTTTGAATGTTTTTTTAAGATACAAAGTGCTGTACAGTGGAACACATATGACACAACAGTAACACATAGTAGTGGAAAATTCACAAATTGTCTAAGTGAATTAAAAAAATAAAACAAAATTTCACACTAATAGCTTTAGTTCTGAAAGGTACAACAATCTCCAAAGACTTCCACAGTTGCAGTGCTGCAGAGGAGAAGGCCCATTGAGTGGAGCATTGTCCATTGAGAAGAGCACCATCTTTGTCTAGCACTGCTTATATTCATGCAATAAATCCTTATAATAATTGGCATCATGACTGTTCAGTATCTTGCACATGAGCAAAACAAAACTCAAACTCCCCTCAGATGGTGAGCATTGCTTCCTGGAAGCACTGGAGCCCTAGATTCAAGTCATGGAGTACTATCAGGATGGAGTTTGTATGTTCTAACTGTATTCCTCCAGAGTTTCCCCCAGGTGCTCCAGTTTCCTCCCCCAGTTCAGGAATACACTTGTAGGTTAATTGGCTTCTGGGAAAAGTGACCCTAGGTGTGGTTGAGTGTGTGTGTGTGTGTCAGCCCTGTGATGGACTGTTGTCACATCCAAAGTGTATGCTGCCATGCACTAGGACAGGCTCTGGCTTCCTTGTGGCCCTGAATTGGATGAAACGGTTAATAAATGAATGAATGAATGTTACAGAGATAGGCATTGGATTTGATAGTATGGAAAGGATAGCACATTTATATATATATATTTAGAACCAATTAATTTTTGTGTTTGTTATATATACAATTTGTTATATATTTGTAAATAAAGAAGCAGATATTACAATATCTAATGTGTAATATCTGCAATGAACTGATGTCCAATCCAGGGGATATTCCACCTTGCCTCCAGTGCTTGCTGGGTTAGGCTCCGGCTCCCCTCACGACTTTGTATTGCATAAAGCAGAATAGAAAATGTATGTATTTAATATGTTTAATCTTTAGCTCCCTTTCCAGTTAGGAAGTTTAGATAATTTTGTTGCAGGGTATATTATTGCAAAGTTACAAGTATCTAGTTATAGTTGAAGGGTCAGCAACTGACATACAGTATGTGGTAAGGTTGTATATTTTTTGTTGGATTATGGTTTGATTACAGCTGATGAAAGGGCATTGGCAAGCTGTTTACCCACTGTATCTTAAGTACCTAAACATAGGTGGAAATAGCCTTTCTCTCAGGAATCAAAAGCATATAAACATTACTTAAATCATTGATAAACTATTTAAACAATTCTGGGTTGGCACACACTGAGGTCATATTCACAGGATTCACTATTTAACCATGAGCAAAAGATTAAACTGTTTATGAAAAAACGTACAGAGTACTAAGAAAGAATGCAAGAGTTGAGTATCCATGTATGTATTTTAACACAAAATAGTTTCCAAACAAGTATTTGTTTTTACTATCAGTACACTAACATCATATTTCTGTAGATAAAAATTGTGATGCTTTTCAAGACTGTTACCAAAAATCAGGATGATTCTAAATATTAAATGTGTATGTTAACTCTTTATAGACATTTTACCAGTTTACATTAAATTGTACAGTTGGTTTCTGAGCTTTGCAGCTGATCACCCTGGAAGCATTCTGTTCACTTTTCATTGTTTAATTTTCTTAGAAAAAACATTAGGTCATAAAAATAGTGCAGTACCCCCAACAAATTATTGTAAAAGAGTTGTATTTATCCCTACAATAAACTTTTGTTTTTAATTTCTGCTTGGTGAATAGTAATAAGACAAAATCAGTCAGCTTTGTCAGTTAAGGGAAAGTGGTTTTGACTGCAATGATTTTGCCACACTGTCAAAGAAATCATCATGTTGTATGAAAAGGTATCTGTCAGCCGTTTCTTTCATTCAAGTCTGTCAAGGCAAGTTCTTTGATAAGCCCTTCCATGTGAAAGTTTAGAGAAAATAATCTAAAATGAATAGAAGCACAGTTTGTGTTCTTTTTAGTCTTAACAGGTGACTTTATTTATACACAGAATGGCTTTATGTGAAACCAATTGGCTGTTCTTTGCTCAGAGTCTGGCTGTGAATCCAATCCTAAATTTCCTTTTTTCTGAAGTGAGTCCATTGTTGTGCCTCTGTCATCTTCTCCAGGGGAGAAAAATAGATTATTGTACACTTGAAGAAAATTAGTTGGATCGTCAGAAAAAAGGGCCATGTGTTAAGAAGTGTCACTCCCATGAAATGGTGGAAGCTGCCCGGACATCAGTGATAACACATTTAAAGGAAACCTGATAACATAATAGAAAAGGCATTGTACACATAATTTTGGGGTGGCACGGTGGCGCAGTGGTTACCATTGCTGTCTTGCGGCTCTGGGTCCCTATGCTCAGTTCATGGGATGCTATTCATCTGGAGTTTATATGTCCTTCCAATATACAAGTGGGTTTTATTTGGGTTCTCTGGTTTCTTCCCACAGTTTGAAGACATGCTGGTAGGTTGATTGGCTTCAGTAAAGTGGCCCTTATGTGAATCTGTGTGTCTTTGTGCCTGTGTGTGTGTCCTGCAATGGATGGCATCCTGTTCAGGATGTACTGTACCTCACCCTACACCCAGCACTTCCTGGAATAGGCCGTGGGCCACTGTGACCTTGACTTGGATAAGCAGCTGAATACCTGAGAAAGCTGGATTTGCACATGATGTTTTATCTAGAACGCAATATTTCAGAAATACAGTTCTGAAAGAAATAGGCTGGGATTCTGCAATAGTCTAAATCAGGCAGCAATACAGCCAACAGGAATATTTTCTGTACTCTTAAGAAGACTGCAGAAAGAAATCACCATTAATCTTCTCAGTGCCTTGCAGGCCTCACATCAAATGTACTGTGAACAGACTGATGCCCTCGGCAGGTAGAAGTCCCTGGTATTTTCAGAGATAAGGTAACCAGGGAAACGAAGAAGATGAAAAAAGGCTGTTGCACCTCCCAGTCAGTTTTCCCTAGCATGTGAAATTAGCAGTTAAAAAAAAACAGTAGGGTGTAGGAGAAAACATATTACATGTCAGCCCTAGAGATTTACACAAACGTCAGTCAAGTCAGAAGCCAAAAGCAACTGGATAAACAAATAGAAGAGTCTCAGTTTTGGGGGGGAAACTGTAAAATGAATACAAAAATCAAAAGAGAGTATAAAATGCATGAAGTGATTCACAAATGGAAACCAAGATGATTGTGGTGTAGTTTTTACAATTCATCAATACCTTACAGACTACCTAAGTTCACACAGGATTGCTTTATTCAACTCTGTAAACAGCACATCTTAAAAGGTGTTAAGATTCCCTTTCCTTTTTTGTCCATTTCTGCTTCATACTCATGCACTCTTACCCATGCTTCTTTAGTGAAAATGTGACAACTACCCTACAGGTGTAGTACATCTGAAACATATTCATCATCAAAGCCCAGACCATAGAAAGGTAAATCTTGGCTGCCTATTTCATCTCTGTGAGAACAAGAAGTAGAACAAGTCGGTACAGTATGCTGTTCCTGTCACAGAAAGATACCCACTTCTTATGTTATGCATCAAGAGTTACTATTTCTTTTTTAGAAGAGGACTAACTGTCTCACACTAAGACTAATAACAAATTGAACCTAATATGTGTCCTCGGAAGAGGACACTTATAGTGTGGAAACCAGTGGAAGGTACTTAAAACCAAGAACTGGAGACACATGTTATATAAGGGGCTATATACTGTAAGAGTCTAAGATAATGAACTTTGCCACATAGTTGAAGCTTTCTTTCAAAGAAAAAAGTGAATGAGATTCTGGGATTATCTTCAAGAGCCAAATCAATTGAAAAGTCAGAATTAATTCTAACCATTCTTATATTCTTATGATATGGGCAGCTTACACAAAGATTACATTTCAGGCCCACTCAGGTATAAGTCATAAGATGATCAGTCTTAAGTAAGAAGAAAGTTCTTTTCCTAGCTGTATTATAAAACATAAGTTTAAAATTAATATTTTTAAATGTATTATTTACTTAGCAAGATAAATTATTACTTGCGTATCAACAATAAAATCCCAAAAAGGTGACAATTCGGCTAACTTAAGTATTACAGAGTGGTTTGAAAAAAATACTAACACTATCCAGACAAAGTTCTTTTTAAAAATGTTACCATTTTAAAGGATCTGAAACTAGGGTCTTGAGTAGGCCTATACAGGTAGAACTGAGTAATTAAAGGCAAACAAAATCAATCATTCTTGTCAACATTTTCCAATAGGAATTCCTTGTTTGGACACAGTGCACCAGCTGATGCTGAATCTTTAACTGTTGTTCTAAACACAACAGTGACACTTTTACAGAGAAATGGTTGCATGTCTAGAAAAAACAGAAGCTAGAGACTTATTCCAAGTGTTGGATGTCACCTTTCAACAAACCCCCACAAGATATTATCACTGTTTAGGAAAAACTTTGAATATGCATAAAAAACGTAAATTCCTGATCTGACCCACTTCAACCTGCCTACGTAGAGATGCGAGAACCATTTTGTTTTGCCGTTACAGCAGCTCTCGTACACATACAGTTAGTATGTGTTTTCACACCTCTCTATACCTATTCTGACTTCACACCTCTTGATTGGCTTCTCTTTCTGTCCCCTGCTCCCGCCTCTCACTCCTCCTCCCTCCCAGCCTTTGTTCTCCCACTACATTACCTTTGCCTACTGCCTTGTCTCTCTCACACCTGAAGAAGGCTCCACGGCCAAAACGGTTTTCTTTCTTCTTTTTTTTCAGCATGGAATAAACCTATTACTTGTTCCTTTGCAGCTTACGCATGCTGACGCAGCTACCCACCTGAACTACTACAGTTAGTATGTGTGTGGGGGTGGTGTTCTGACCACACTTTAAGGCAGATTCCCAATCTGTCAGACAGGTAACTTAAACCAATCAAGCAAACTACTTCAAATTCTCCCTCTACTCTGTCTCAACAGGGTTATACTGAACTGAATACGGGTAACACAATGATTCTAGAATTCTGGATTTCTTTACCTGAATCCTAAAGGAAGGGTGTTTGTTTAAACAAGAACACCTTTTGATCTGTGTGCATTATGGGTGCATCAATTTAACAGTGTAAGAGAAATTCCTGTTGTTTAAATAGTATTCATAAAAAATGTAGAAGGCATCTAAAAATTAAGTATGGGGAAGAGTTGGGCTGATCGTTGCTCCAATAATGGGTCAGACTTGCAATCGAGCAAGCATAATGTCTGGCCACACAGATGAAGTCCAGGGGGAAATTAGGGAAAACCACCTTACAGCTGTCTGAATCTACTATACGGTATGGTACACACACAATCATGTTCATGTGGATGTGTGTAAAATAGACAGAACTTTGTCAATATTGTTTTCCATTTAGGAGATGGATGGATGTTTGCCCATTAATGCCTTCCAACATGTAGGGGTAGCAACATGAGCAACATTCATTTTTTTCATGGGACAGAGTTGTTAGCCTTGTGCCCAAACACCAACATGGAGGACCTGGCGCCTGCCGTGGGACACAAACCCTGTAATTAATTGTCCCATGCTTCACCAACAGAACTAGTCGGGGCCTGCATTTAGGAGATACTCTATTATTGTTTCTTTTTGCTTCACTAGGTTTAAACCTCTCATAATTCATGAGGCAATGTGGAGAAGTCAATGGTAATTGTTAACTCGGTAAATAAGTTATTGACCAATACCTAACTATTTAAATAAAAGAGAACTTTTAGGATGGAAGTAATCAGAATTATGTTGAGGCTAATGGGATTGATATACCATTTTTCAAGTGCAAAAAACAGATTTTGTCATCTGTTTTTGAAACCCTATTGCATTTACAGTAGTTTACATTGCACTGCAGGGTGAGAAGCCCTCACTTTCCACAGAAGCAATAGAAATATGGCTGCCACTTTGGAAAATATGAACAGTGTGCAAGCAAGCCATGGTGTCTCAGGTGATGACTCGCAATGTGGTGAAAATGTAAGAATAATGATTTAGAGGGACACAGAAAAAATTGTTTTGGCCACTGAAAAACATCTTAACAGTGAGTGACTTAGGTGTACATTCAAGCTGCCACATGAGAGCAGTCTGCAAATGCAATTTTCAAGATTAACATTAATCACATTGATTTTGGTGTGGCCATAGGGATTCTGATTTAGGAATTTTCTGGCCCATGGGCTTAGTAAGATGAAGCCCTAAAATTTAATTCTATAACAGGAATTTAAATGCAAAATTAAACTAAGGGTTGAAAAAGGCAATAAGAGGCATGCACTTCTAACAACGTGAAGATGAATAGTATCTAATAATCTCTAATGTGTCTTGGAAAACCCATACTGTATATCCCTGTTCACTGAGCAGACCATGGGTGAACTGTAAACACAGACAATGGACAACATGATTACAGCACAGCAGTGAGAATCCTCAGCCCTCAAGCTCTGGAAAAGTTGTAAAAAAAACTTCAAAACAGAAGACTATTTTTGCACCATGAGATAATTGTTATAATTTTGCATCTAGCACAAATAGGGACATTTTCTGTGTAATATTACTATAACACACAAAATTTTTATTAAGAAATGTTGCCTATATAAAAACAAATTAATAATATGCAAAAATACAATAGCACAACTGCATGTTAATGGAGAAATAGCTATTTTGTAGCATTATTGTTGTTTGCAAAATTGTAAAATACAGCTGAAATGCTAAGAATAAAAGATCATTCTATTTTGGTTCATGTTTTGTAGTACTTAATCTTGCAGTTTCTATTAGAGTTTAAATATTACTGAAAACTAATCAGGAAGGTGAAATGACTGGGTAGATTAGAAGCAGTCTGAAAATAGAACATTACTGAAATCAGAACTTTAATACAAAAAAGACATTTGATTTAAGTCCTGAAAATAAGTAGTGCAATAAGCAGCACAAACCTTAATAGTCTTAATAGTCTATTTTAAAGGTTATTTTTCTAGCTCCACATAATTTTTTCTATTTATTTTGATTTTAAAATAAAAATGCCTCTAGAGTTATAAATTATTATAATAGCTCCAGTTTACCTTGTATAAACACAATTTAATTTAAAATATTACTCTACCTTACTTTCATTTAATAACTTTCTCCAACAAGAGATGTATAAATTGCTTTTGCCTTAGTGTTTTAGCAGAGGGCTTCCCACATTTATTCAGCATGACCCTATTTAGACACAGGCAATTATTTTGTAACTCCAAAATCTGGTGCAGGAAATCTTGAACATCTTAAAGCAAAATACAGTATGCTTGTTAGAAATATGGTTTTATATTCTTGACAATAATTGTATTATCTCTCGTTTTAAATCTGAAACATCATTAGAATAACTACTACAAATTAAAGACAAGAGTGTTCACTTTAATCATATTTAACTATTTGTGTGTTTTTTGAGGAAATATTAAAATTAAAATGTTTTGGTTAGGTGCAGAGTGATTCTTTTTCTTAAAGATTTATCTCTTGACTCACTTAAGTTTCATAAATTATGTTTTGTCAGCTGCTTCATTATGCACTGAATGAGTATCAATGAGATCCCCACAAGGATAATTCTTTCTCACGGAATAATCACAAGATAATAATAATAATAATAATAATAATAATAATAATAATAATAATAATTGCTTACACTTATATAGCGCTTTTCTGGACACTCCACTCAAAGTGCTTTACAGGTAATGGGGACTCCCCTCCACCACCAATGTGCAGCATCCACCTGGAAGATGATCTACATTCCTGTTACTATCACATATAGAAGTATTGTACATCAACACATTGCAAAACTAGGTTATCCATTTTCTTCTGTGGTTTTAATCACAATTATATACTGTATGTGCACAAAAGAAATACACGACTTGTGTGTATTTTTAAACTAAATACCAAACAAAACTGCGTAAAAGTACAGAAAAATACAGATTAAATAGTTGTTATTCATTGTGAAACATGAGATGCTGTTAAAATAAAAACACAACAGAGTTAATAATAGGTGAAAACCTAGCCCAGCCTCACTGACTATTAACACATTTTTTTGGCAATATTGACACAAATCAATCTGTTAAAACACTTGATGGTTTTTTTTAACCACATTAATGTTAAAACCAAAGGCAAATTAAAAAAAGTGTCAAAACAACAAACAGAAGTTAGTATGCAAATGAAAATCTGAGTCTGAGGACAAAGCTGATGCTGTGGTAACAGTTTGTGGAATTTAAATTACATTTTTAATTAAAAGAGATGAGATATCTGAAGTGTAAATGAGCAAAAATATAATTAACAATTATGAGATGGCTATAGCTATACATTTTTTAAAAAATGTTAGTGAAATGGGTTTTAATACTGCTAAATAATTCTTTCAACCATCCATTTTCTAAGTGCTTTATCCAGGGTTAATAGGGAGCAAGCAATGGACAGGACAAGGCAGGACACACCCTGGACACAAATGCATACCAGGGTCAGTTTTCCAGAGACCAATTAACCTACCAGAAGGTTGGATGGTTGGAGTGAACCAGAGTAGCATGGGAAACACCCACAAACACGTAAAGAGCACGTGATCTAAACTCAGATAGCACCAAAGGTCCAGAAGTAAACCCAGGGCCTCATCAATGCAAGTCAGTGAATCACACTTCTGCACTGACGCAGCAATCAAAATTACTATAGTAAGAAACATTATGAAATTTAAATATCAGCTCCTGACCGCCACCTTGTTTTACAAATTTGCAATTCAGAACTTATCAAAATTAGTCAGATAGGAATCTAAAAGACTCTTAGCAATGATAAAATTTAAGATGTGCACTATATTACCAGCTGGATTACGAACAAAGTGCGTATGACAAAGAGAACCCAAAAATGCTACTCTGTTGCCAGATGGAAAAGTAGAGTCAAATTGGATATTGTTCATGTTTAAAACTTTGAAGTCATGCTTAAGATATTAATATAAATAGATTAGTATGATAACAATAGGCTTTAATAAGAATAGGGTGTAACAGTGGGGCTCGGACAAAAAAAATTAGGTTGTATGACACAATCAGACCACCTTCATGGCCAGTAGAGTGACATTTCTTGATCCATAATCAGCTAGCACAATTTGATGTGACACTAATCCATTATTTTGTTCATGTCAGGTTGTACTTAAATTTGGACCAGTTTTCCATGAAATGAATTTACTCAGATTCTTTACTCAATGAGCAAGTATTAAATAAGGTTAATTTAGTCACTCTGAGTGAAGCAGATTGTTTGGAGTGGCAGGGAAAATAATTGTGTTGGAAAGGCACACATTGTTAAAAAATACAGAGTAGGATAAAAAGGTCTTAAAATATAGACGTTTCTGAATATCTCTGTGAATACAGTCTGCGCTATGATCAAGAAATGGAATGAGCATCTAGAAACTGCCTATATCAGGTCATCCTTATAAAAAGAGCAGCCAGACAAAGTAGAACTGGTAAGGGAAGCCATTTTGAGGTTAAAAACAACTGATTGTGGCTTACAGCTGATTCTGGTTCTCTTTCTATCCTTATTCTTCCTGATCTCAGTGCTGTTTTGGACACTGTAAAACACAATATTTCACTTTTTCGTCCTGAGACTGTGTTCAGAGTTTCAGTCTTACCTCACTGATCACTGTCACTTGGTCTCTCTTGATGGTTTCAGTTCTGAAATTGGATTTAAGTCTAGTGTTCCTCAGGGCTCGATAATGCCCCCCCATACTCCTTAGCATGTACATATTCCCACTCGGTCAGTTATTAAGAACACATTGTCTAAATGATCATTTGAAAGCTGAGGATACTCAAATCTATGTCCATACTAAATCTGACACTGAAGTGTCTGTCTTTGCTCTATCTAAATGCATCTCTATCTTAATGCATAAAAGACCATGGATGACTCAAACTTTCCTACATTTAAGCTGCAAGAAGACTGATGTAATGCTTTTCGGCACTTCCCATCAACTACAACAAGTGCAGTACCCTTATCTGTGGATGGTACTTTACTTGAGTTTCAATCTAAATGTAAGTATGTGGGAGTAATATTTAACCAAGGTTTTACCCATATGAGCAACAGATTGTAAAAACATCATTCTTTCATCAAAATTAATTCTAGTCTAGTACAGCTCTAGTGCAGGTGATCACACGACTCCTGTCCTAGAGTCTATGCACTGGCTTCCCATCAGCTTTCATGTTGGTTTCACAATCCTCATACTCACCTCTAAGGCTCTACATGGCTTGGCAGCTCAGTACCTGTCTCATCCTACTTCCTACCTTGCAAGATTAACTTATCTAATTCTGATCTCCTGTTTGTGCCCAAGCCTATCTATGAGTGACAGGGCTTTCTCCTGCTGTATCGCAAAGCTCTGGAATTCTATCCTTAAGGCTATCAGAAAGTCACCTTCCCTGAGATCTTTCAAATCTAGACTCAAAACCTTCTTCTTTAGAACGGCCTTTACTTAACTGGTCATTAGTCATCCTCTTTGCTTTCCTTCTGCATTCCAAACCCTCACTGTAACTGTTTAAATCTGCTACTCCTCCCACTGTGTATCTTTTTTTTCTGTGAAGTGCTTTGAAAAGCCAATTTTAAAGGCATTATATAAAATAAAGTTTATGAAATAAAATAAATAAGTTACATACATTTTTATTACTTAGAAAAAGCAACAGAAGCAATTGGCAAGATTGGTGAAAATGTGCATCAGTTGTCAGAATAAAAAAATCCTGACTGGAAGGACTCTGTGGAACAACTTGAAAACTGCTATTGATAAACAATCACAAGCATGAGAGAGCTGACAAGGAATATGGGGAACATTTGCCCAGAGCTCTTTTGCAAAGTTGGTGGACCTTGGTGGCTGTAATTGTTTCTAAGAGTTTCCGCCAAACATTGAATTCCTGGATCTAAAAACGTATGCAATCAATATATTTGTTTTTTTTTTCTCTTTCAGTTTTGCTAACATTTTCTGTAATGTATATTACACTTAGAAGTCCTAGGTTTGAACACTCAGGTTTGAATAAAAACAACGTTTAAAAATATGAATGTGTCATTTTGTAATTTAACAAAATGGGACAACATAAGAAGAGTCTGAATAGTTTTTCAAGGCACTTTATCCAGGTCAATGCAGAAGCCCAACCTCAACTAAATTTTCATAGGATCAGAAAAAAATAGTATATTTTAGTTACGTTACAGTACAGTACATCAGATGTGATATGAATATCTTAAAGCATTGTAGCAATGTCATCTTCAAATCACAAAAATCTAGAGATAATCTATGGTGGTTTGAGCAAGCACCTAGACTTACAGGAAGAAAATGTAAAAAACTCTCACAGCAGTGTTCTGGCCAATGGTAACACTAAAGGCTGGAATGAGAATATTAACCACCTCAATCACAACTTCTAGCACTGCTGATCTGACCACATTGGCAGGAGAAGAAAGCAGTAGTTAGGCACAATGGTTTCAACCCAAAAATGAAAATGCATGTACACTTTACAAGCCACATTTCAGTTATTCTTGTAATTTCATAATATTCTGTAATAAATTTCAATTATAATAAATCAATTCAACAATAATGAATACATTTCACAATTGCTGTGTGATTATAACCTTGAGGTCCTTCATGTGATCGCTTCTGCTTCTAACATTAAGATAGTAAATAAGCATTTACAAATAGATATCTTCTTTGATTTTAGGTCAGTCTTAGTGTTGTCCAAGTCTTTTTGAATCAAAGAAGAACTTATCTGTAGTGAGCTGTATGCCTCCTGTTAATTAACTATTCAATAGTGATCCAAGGTAAAATTGATTGGATTAAAATTGATTGGACCAATCCCAATCCATGAATAGTCCTTGCTTTGCAAAGTGTTATGAATGCCTAACCACTGGATCAAGGTTGCAGAAGTGTTTTTTCAATAGAGGCATTGAAACAATCCATGAATATATTGACATATAAAAGGCTCTGCTAGATGGGTGTCCTGAAACATTCCAGCATGATCATCTCCAAAGACTGGAGTGTTCTAAAGAGTTTCTGGAGTTCTTAAGTGATAATAAGTACCGAGAGTTGGTGTTTCGTATGCTTCAAGTGAGGACACAAGGGTTCACTGACACTGTCATACTAAGACTATCAATGCTGTTGAAGCACCCGGTATTTTCATCCCCCAAAGATTATGGTCAGTGTTTTATTGGATTAAAAGGGGGTTCTTTTGTCAATTATACAACAGAAAATAAATAAAATTACTGGTCAGTCACAAACCCATTTGAACATTTGAATCATCCATTTTTATGTGTTTTGGTATGTTGGAGCTAAATGGCAATTTTAAGATGATGATTGCTTGAAGACCACCTTTGATACATGGAAGAATCATTTATCTAAACTAAAAAAAAACATTCAAAGATTTCTGTTATTGATAAATGGCTAGAGTAAAGGACACTGCTAAATGGATGAGACAAAGGTTGTTTCAATTTAAATAAAGTCAAGAAATCATCTTGATCTATACAACTAAATGTCAAATATTTTATTGGTCATAGGTTCACTCCCTCCCTCAATGTATTAAAAACAATCTCTTAATTCTGTTATATTTTTTGATACATTCACAGAAAATGTTCAATAATAACAGCAAGCACTGTAGGAAATCAGATTTGAAGGTTTTTGTTAATTCCTCAAGATTCACAATTATTTTGTATAATTGGATAGTGCACACTACTAATTTGACTTAGAATGCCAATACTTGTATAGTTAGTAATTGATGGAAGTGTTTCCAGGAAGATATAATGTCAGGTAGGAAGGATAGTGATAGTTTACAACAGGGTAATTTTGACTAAATTAAAAAAATAGAAATAGACAAACCATTAACAAATGTTCCAAAGAGCAACGAGAAACTGCTAAAGAACCACTAACAGTCCAATCCACTTGCAGTAATGTTTGTTTTTAATGCACGCGTCATTGCAAAAGTGAAAACTTGAGACCTCATTAGGATAATTACCTCCCTTTCCTTAGGAGACTGATTTCCTAAGGTCTGGGTGTCTTCAAGCAAGAAGAACTGCTTAGCTATTCCAGGGGATTTGTTTTCCTCTGTTATTATTTACAATAATACATTAATCACACAATAGCATCTACCATATGTTTGCAGAGTTAACTGCTTATATGGATGTTTGTCAGAGTGGAACAGACACAGTAATATATAGACTAATTACTGTGTCTGGAGAAGCTACTGGGTGTCCTGGGAGTCTGATCTTAGTGATCACTGAATAACTTTCAAGGAGCAGTGGAACAATTTAATAAGAGGTATATGAGTTTATTACACTACTCTTGTGTTTTTAGAAAAAATAAAATAAAATGGAGAAATATGGAATTTTCCCATAGAATTTAGAGATATTGTGATGCAGAAATTAAGAAATAATAAATTGCTTGTTTTTGAAACATTGCATTTTTAATTGTTTTGGGGAACTGAAGGGGTACTGATTAAAATGGAAAGCATATCTTGAATGCCAATGTAAATTTAATTCTTTCTTCTATTAAGAGACACTGTACAGGTGGTGAAGCCGCAGCATCGACATAAACATCCTGTCTGATTCTCTTCCAGTAACCCTGGGGGAAGTATGTTCTTTGGCAGTTGCAAGGAAGCTTTACTTATTTGTTTAATTGATTTTCTCCCTTCCCCCAGGCGTTAAGCAGTTACTAATTGGAAGATGTTGATAAAACACGATGGGATCTCTATCCCAAATCTTCACTGTTTATAATAGACATTTGGATGTAAGGTTCGATCCTAATCTTGCGCACTTATGTTTGCATATACAGTATAAGTCTCCGCTGCCAGAACCACCCTTTGCATATCTTGTATTCCTCCTGTCCCCCACCCCACCGTCTACACCCTCACGGCAAACTCCCCAGCTCACTCCTAACAATATTGAAGGAGGGTATTGGATAGCCTATGCAAGATGCTCAGTTATACCAGTCATGCTTAATTCTCTCTGAACAATTGAAATATACTCACAATCACAAGGGCTGGGTTTCATAAGTTGCAACTGACCAATATGAATTTGAACAATTGAATTAATCCCTCAACAGCGCTGAAAGTATAAGAAAGTACACATCAGCCTCTGTGAATCAGTTATGACTGAAAAACATGAGAAACACAAGAACATGAGAACGCATTTGTAGTCTTTACAAGCTATCCCACTAGGTCCAGAGGTGAAAACAGGAAAAGGAATCTCAGTCTTTCCAATGGCAAATGCCTTCTCTGATGTGGTTTCACACTCTACACCCAGTAAGAGTCAATGGCCCCAGGCCTTAAAAAATGAACCACGTCTCTCTGATCAAATGCAAATTGAAAAGCACAATGCTTCCTCAGAGAGGGAGTCAGTCTGAATGAAAAGGATTTTATAACTAAAGCCGCTAACCTTACTACATGAAAAAAGTTGAAACACAGAACAGAAAATGGGACGAAAAAGATCTTGAACACTATTTTTATTTTATTTCCTCCAAAAGTTGTCCAGTTGACACAGCCTTGTATCTACTAATTTGTCACCTCCAATAAACCTTTTTGACAGAATCCATTGCTTACATGACAGAGAGCCTTCAGGAGCTGAGTAATGCTTCCAATTAGCTGTATTCTCCTTCACCTCCAGTTTGGAGGAGGTCCAGTTTATTTCCTGGAGCTCATTCCTCTGGGGTATAAGCAAGCTGATTGCCTGCAATAAATGCTTTTGTGTATGGTACTGACAAACACAAAAATAAGAAAGTCTATTTCAATTACAAGCAGTTTCACAAGACACTGCAGCTAATTTGCAATACAATCAAAAGATATTGCAATATATATGGCAATTATTATAAAACATCCAACAGGCTGTGTTTTCTATAGGGGAGGATGTGGGGGTCTGTTGTCTGAATACCTTTGATTCCTCATTTGTTAGAAAGGTATGTCTTCTTAGTTTAAATGAAGTAATAGCAACCTTAATCAGCTTCAAGAGCCCTACCTTATGATGGGAATCCTTTACCTCTCCCACCTCTGCTGTTGAATACAAATGCACTCATTTTAGAGACAGCTAATCTTGTCCATCCGTTTTAGAATATTTACTGCCGTGGGGGCCTGGCCAGCTATTCTTCCAATATAGTTAGTTGTGATGGTCATAATTGAGTTAAATTTAATATAAGCAAAATGATACAAACAGATTTTATATCATGCTGCTAGAACAGTCTGCGCCAGTTTTTATTAGCTGTACTTTTTCACGTTCTCACTAGCTTTCATATTTTTTCAAACTATTTTTTTTGTATATTCTAAGCTCCTTTATCTGTTTTGTCAAGGTATTTTCATGTGCTTTCCAGGTGCTTTGACTGTTTAATACCATTTACTTCCCTGTGATCTTTTTTTCTTAAAATATGCTTTAACATTTTTTGACCTTTCTGTGATCTATATATAGACACATCACATTGGTTTTATTCCTATCTCTTTGATACTTCACTAGACCTATGCTCCATCCAATTTCTGTCTGCTTTCTGTATCCT
Source organism: Lepisosteus oculatus (assembly GCF_040954835.1). Classification (NCBI taxonomy): domain Eukaryota; kingdom Metazoa; phylum Chordata; class Actinopteri; order Semionotiformes; family Lepisosteidae; genus Lepisosteus; species Lepisosteus oculatus. Next base: position 21,726,494 of record NC_090705.1, read on the forward strand.
GTTTGCTCTTTTCTTTCCATGTCTGTCTTTCTTTGCAAGGCAGAAAGCATTTAACACTTTGTTTTCTATGAAGAGACAGACTATTACAACATGTACAGTAAATCATAAAGGTTTAAAAGAAGCAGTGTTATTTCTTTCAGTTGATTGTTTGCACTTCGTTTGCAGTATCATTTACAAGTGAAACAATTAGATAATATTGCCTTCAATTGTGTATTTAAAGCAAATCAGGAGAGAAGACACAAGTAGCACTGGTAGGGTCAGGTTCATGCTGGTTCCATTAAAACTGGTGGATGGACATATTTGGCAAATTGGGGTTATTTACCAATGATGGTGGTGTCTCTAGTATAAGACCTATAAAAGAAAATCAGTTACTCTTTTTGAGTTTTTGAGGCATCCCTACATACTATATAAACTGGAGAAATATGAATTCTTACTTACAGAATATTTGCTGTCTGAGCTTGCTTATTATGGATTGATTGAATAAAAATAAATTAGGCAAGTTATACTCTAAGAACTTTAGAAAGTATTTGTAATAAGGAGAGTGCTGTACTGTATATTTGATCCAACGTTGTTTGGTTTTAAGCAACTAATTGATCGAATTGATGTTATTCACTTCGACAATAGGGTTGAATTGGGCTTGTTCTAGACTCCCATCAACCTTTGTGTAACGAAGTGCTTCCTATTTTTATTTTTAATGCATCTCCACTTTATGTTTCCTCTGGTTTGTTTAAAAGCATAAAATGATTGTAAATGATTAAATGATAAATTCTTGTAATTTCCATGACTGGGCTTTGTGTATATGTTTAAAAGTCTCAAAGATTGGATTTTAAACTGAAATCAGAACAATTAAACTCAGGACACAAAACATTCCCATTTTACTTTTTACATCCAACATCCAAAATGTCAATATAATTTATACTTTTAAAATAGAAATACATGCCTTTTAAAAATGCAAACAGAGGCAGAGGAAAAAAAGTAAATAGATTTTATCACCATGATTTATGTTAAACAAGTTTTTTTGTTTGTTTATGAACAAGAATCTGGGGAACTACTTCAGAAGTCTTATTTTATAGGGTTTACATAATCTAGAGGAGAAAGATTATAAAAATCTTGACTTTCCACATAAACACACATGAAACACACAAGAATAATATTTCTGAATAACTAAACACAGTTATCAAGGGTGGGACATCAAGACTTCTTGTACTGCAGGTAAAGTACTTTAATATGACAGGTGTGTCATTCTCAAGTGTCTCTAATACCTGTGACATTTTTATGCTAATCCTATTTAATATAGAATTTTGTCCCTGCTTTGCTAGAGGCATGTTGTCAGTTTCTTTATCGGTAATCTCCAAGAGATTCAAGAGAAAAAAAATATTCATTTGACATTTAAGCTGTTTTACTTTGAAAGTTTCCCATTATTATCATAGACACTTTACTGCTCTTTTATTGTTCTGTTTCTGAAAAAAAATATTTAACCTTCATTTTAACTACCATTTCTACTGTATATCTCTTGACGTTTCTAATATCGTTTTTGATCTGTGCTTTTTTATTCATTTCTTTAATGGATCGTTATTCCCTTTAATCATTTCATAGTGTGCTTTTTTCTCCGTATGTATTTTTTTTCTTAATTGATGTATTCTATTTATTAAATCAGTGGATTGTGGATAAGAAGCTTATTATTACATATTTGCAAAAATACACATTTCTTTAGATATAGTTGATTTGCATGCATCAACTTGTACCTATACTGTATATAAACCTCACATACACATATAGTATGTACAGTAAAGGTACTGGATGAAAAAAGGAAACTCCAATTATGCTGAAACCAATAAGTGTTGCTTCTTCCATACAAGTATTGTGGTTCATGCATTGATTTTGTAAATAACTTCCAATATGCTTATGATAATGTATAATGCATAAAATGCTGGTTTGCAACTTGTAGAAATCAATTAAGTTTTGCAACATTTTAATTGATATCGTTGTTTAATTACTGTGCACACAACAAATAAGTCATATTAACTAAGAGTATATTTTTTCTACCCCATAGCAAACCAATAGAATACCTATTTGCCATTGGAGAAATGGGCAGGGAGATTCAGTTCGAAAGTTGGAGGAAAACTTTAGTTATTGAGTTATAAATATGATAATAATTATATATTTCTTTAAAAAATGAATAATTTAACAATATGCAGCACTGGAGCCCTGGGTTCAATTCTGGAACTGGAGTACTATCTGTGTGGAGTCCAAAGACATCCTGGTAGGTTAATTGACTTCTGGGAAAATTAGACCCAATGTGAATGTGTGCATGTCTATGTCTGTATGGGCCCTGCAATGAACCCGCATCACATCCATGGTGTACCCTGCCTTGGGCCTGTCGCTTGCCAGGATAGGCTCCGGCTCCCCAGCAACCCTAAACTGGATGAAGTGGTCAGAAAATAGATGGATGAAGGTCATTTAAACAATACAAATTTAAAATGAAATATCATAAGCATTTTTATAATTTCATAAAAATAATTATACAGTACAAAGAAGCTGCAATATTCAATATAGCAAAGGTGTAATGGACATATTTCTTTGTTCTTAATGGTAACAGTACAATCCTGTCCTGTTTCACAGTATCAAATGGGATTCTGGACCAAGAAGGTCACCCTACAAAATTGCAGAGCTGTACAAATTTTCCATACTAATTCAGAGTATTGATTTCTTAAAATAAATAGAGGGTGGTGGCAATCACAAGGATCTGAGCATGTCGTGTTTTGCAGGTAAAATTTTGCTTTGGGAACTCTGTTTCATGTTGAACTAGTGTTACAGGTATTTTCTATAACAATGCCAATGATATCAAAAGCACTTGATAACAAGGCACACAAATTTACCAATTAATCTTGACTTTATAAAACCAAAAGAGCAACATCAAATTACTTATTTTTCCTTTATGTTCATTTTCTTAACTTTCTATTAGCAATAATAAACAATTGTCATTATGGTTTTTGTTCAGCACAACTCATAGTCTGTTTTATTATTTATGTATTGTATTTTTTGTTTTTATATTTGTATAAAATAAATGTATAAGCATTTAATATATTTTATGATATTTTCAATTAATACTAAAACAATGAAATAAGATAAAAAGTGTAATTATTAGGATTCAGATTCACAGTTAAATTTTTCCTGCCAATGTCAGAATGTTAAAGTTGTTTCTGCCTTGTTTTTGTACAAGTAACTTTTTTCTATCCTTTTCACACTTGCAGGCAGTCATGTTATTGTATTGTATGTGAGCGAATGTCATGCAACTCAGCCAGGTGTGCAATGTAATTAAGCATGATGAGCCTTTGCCGCTGTTGAATCAAATCAATTGAAGGTTAATCCTCTGGGACAAATCTCAACTTAATCCTTGATCCACTTACTGGGTAAAGTTTATTAAAAATGACTGAAATCTGTAAACGTTAAAATTAAATCACTTGTTTATTGTGTGATATCTGGTAACACTTTTAGAGGATAAACTGCTCTTTCTTTTGATTCATCTGTAACATCTGCTGTTTGGTAAATACAAACATTTTTTCATTACTATACTGCATACAGCAGACTGAAATAAAACTGGACTGCATATAACAAAAAATTAAAATAAAAAATTATGTTTTGACTGTCAAATTTTAAATTCAATGGTATAAGGGTAATGTTTTAATTGAACATGTTATTTGACAGAAGTTCAGAAGCTTTTCAAATTCTTATCTCCATCTTCCACTGTCTAAATCAGTGGTCGTCAACCAGTCGATCGTGAAAAATCAGGCTACCGTTATGGTGATTCTTTCATCATAGCTACTTCGCTCTGAATCTGGTCTTTGGCTATCTAAACAGGTAGCTATCAAAAAGATGTAACATTACACACTTCTATCTATATTATTATTTTTCCCAGACTCAGTGAAAAACAATAGGTTAGGAAGGGCCTTCGAAAAACAAAAGTGAAGACGTACAACTTTCACTTGGAATGGGAGGATGAGTTTTTATTCACCATGGTTAAGGACAAAACTATATGCCTGATACAGGTATGTCAACAAAGTGCAGCTTTGCCCAAAAGAGGTAACTTGGGGCGCCATCACTCCATGATGCATCTGAAGTTTAAGGACACATATCCTCCGAAAAGTTCCATTAGTTCAAAAAACGTTGAGGAGATAAAAGCTTTGCTGAATGTATAGCAATTGTTTTTTTACCAAACCATGGAAAAGGGGAAAAGCCAACACCGAGGCATCCTTTCGTGTTAGTTACCTCCTAGCAAAGCACCAAAAAACATTTACGGATGGAGATTTGTTCAAAGAGGCAATAATGGTCACCGCAAATTCCTTATTCAGAGACTTTAAAAACAAAGATTAAATCAGAACAGCTATAAGTAATACAGTATGTCACTTGGAGCTGCAACTGCAGCAAGAAGAGTGGAGTTATTGTTGAAATAAATATCTTAGTAGGTACTGAGAGATTGACAGTATCTCTTTGTGAATTCTTTTTTCTCAGCTTTTCGTGTTCGTTCGCATGGCTTTTATAGTTGCGACTATTGAGGAGGACTTTCTCACTCTTCTGCCTTTAAAAGGGAAGACAAGAGGTGAGGACATATACCGTGCATTAAAAACATACACACTTAAGAAAAATATCCCACTTCAGAAACTAGTGTCAATCACAACAGACGGGGCACTGGTAATGCGCAGTCTGAATGCCTGTTTCATTGCTTTGTAGGAAAGATCCAGCTTACCCCGCTTTTGTCAGTTATCACTGTGTCATTCCTCAGCAAGTTCTAGCCAGCAAAGTACTGGACTTCTCACATGTGATGACTGTCATAGTCAAAATTTTTAATTTGATTCACGCAAAACTTCTTCAGAACCGCCTGTTTAAGTTATTACTTGATGAGATTGATGCTGAATATAGAGATGTGATTCAACATGCTGACGTGCGCTGATTAAGTCATGGGAAGGTGTTCTAGCGATTCATTGATTTGCTGCAGGAGATTATGACTTTTCTAAAGTCAAGGAATGAAGAATACAGGAAGTGGTAAGATGACACATGGCTGCTCGAATTTGGATTTCTAACAGACTTAACTTCCAAACTGAATTAACTGAATTCTGAATTGCAGGGAAATGATAGAGATGTGTTACACATGATTAGTGGTGTGAAAGCCTTCAAAGTAAAACTTGCACTGTGGACATCCCATTTAAAGAGCAGGAATCTATCTCACTTCCAGAAATCGGTCAACATGCTGAGCAACATCTCAGAAAAAGACTTGTTCCATCCTGAAGAATTCTGTGTCCACCTGGACAGACTGACAGAGGAGTTTAATAGGCGGTTTCAGGAGCTTAGTAGTAAAACATTGTCACGTTCATCTCAAACCCTTTTCTTGCCACTGAGATTGAGGATCTGTCAGCAAAATCTCACCTAACAGATGATCACCTGACCAATGTCTTGCTGTCTTAAACTATACTCCAGACTACAAAGCACTTGCAGATAGTGTGCAGCCACAGGCATTTCACTGACTGTTAGTGCCATGATTGCCAGCACTCTGTAGCACTGTAATGAAGTAAGTAAACAGTGAAATTTCACATAATTATAGTATAGTAAGGTGGGAATAAGCTAAATGCACATCTATTCTGGATAGCCTAGGTCCGGCATATATGATGGTAGATATTTGATTTGATTTGAATTCAAAAGGTGATCTTATGCCTAAAAAGGTTTTCAATGTTTCTAGAACCCCACCATCCACCACAGCTACACCCTTGCTTCATCTCCCTGGTCCAGTCCTCATGAGGGGGTTGTGTCAGCTGTCATTTCCTACTACTGAAATGCGAATATAAAAAATATGGATAAATAAACATTAATGTTTATCAGTCTTTAATGTACATAGAAATCTTAGGAAGTCTAATCTGGTTATAATGAGTGGCAATATTAACATCTCACAATGCAATGCACTTAATCTTGCAATGCACAATTGAACAAGTTATTTTAATAAAAAGTCACATCATATTTTTTTAGGGATAAAGTCTTGTACTACATGTGGAATAGTTTTATTGACCAAAGTAGTATTTACTATTTGCCATTTTTACCGTTGGTGACGGAGACACAGTACAAACACAAGTGTTATTGTAGGTCCTGAGGAAAGTATACTTTCTAAGCATGATAAAATAGTTCAGAGGGTAGTCTGTAGGAGCTAAAAGCTACCAATTTGTCTCACCTCACATATCCCTGAAGAGGCATTTACGCAATACATTTTCTGTATTTTCACTCTTTTAACAATAATAGACTTTGTTTTTATTTTGTGGTTGAAAGGATTACTGAAAATTCACATTTCAATGTGATTAAAGGATACATATACAAACATGACATGCACAGGTAATTTGAAATAATTTCCATATTATACCTTTCAGCTTGTTATATAAGAATAGGTTGTGAAGCATCATGATGAAGATTGTGTGTGTTACCTGTCACACACAGGGGTGGGGCTAATATTCTTAGAGACAATTATTTGAGCCCAGCAATAAAACACATACAGTAGCCATCTCTCACCCCCTTGTTATTACGGTTGCTGTGACATACCCAGAGAAATGTATATTTTCACTTTTTTACAGTATACAATTGTAATTGAGTGTATAAATAAACCAGCAAGAAAAACTTTAAACGTTATTACATTGCTCACTGACATCCTGTTACCTGCCTGAACAGCGGGAGTGTGATATAAATTAAGAATCTAATATTAATTGTTTTACAATGGCCCCTTAGTGCAGACTTTTTTTTACTGATGTTTAGTTCTCGTTTATGAGTTAGTTTGAGACTGGGTCCTGAACATGAAATACAGAATCTTGCTCTGCCTAATCCCACTCTCTAGATTAATTTTCTTCTTCACTGTCTACATCTCTCAGTATGTTTTGGGAAATTATTTTTTTTCATCTTTCCTCTGTCATCTCACTTGGAGGTGTTTCACAACATGCCCATTGTCAGAGTTTTCCATTGCGTTTTGACTGGTGTTATTGCTGTGCAGCTATACTGCCCTTGGTATTTAATAAGCTCCACAAATGGCATGCATTAAACTGAATTACAGGTATTAAAACTGAATCATGAGATCAATCATCCTTCTTTATCCTTTATAACTTTATTCTTCTTAAGGATATTATTGCTTATCTATGAGTTCAGATCTTTTGGCAATGAGATAATGCTTTAATTTGAAGTCGGTAACCGTGGTCCAAAAATTCCATTGTGATCTACCTCCTTCCTGAATGTCATCAAATGGAAGATTAGAAGTGGATTGACCCTAGAAATGTGAATTTGATCACCTTTTACTTTTTCATTTGTGTTACCAAATGAATGCCTACAGTAACTCTTTTTACTTGGTGAAGACCAATAATTTGGTTTTGATTACTAAAATTTTTTTCTCTAGTCTCCCAAAGAGTATATATGTCAATACACTTTCCATCAGATAGGGGGGTTTAAAATCTGAAAATGAAGGTAACACTGTAATCTGCTGTAATGTCTATCACAAGACTAGAAGTTAAATGTACTGTATATAATACTTTTGTGATATATGATTTATTGACTCATAAAGGAAAATCATGATGAATGACATTTAAATAATATGAAATACCTAAAAATATACAGAGGTAATAAAAATGAAACAAAGATGTATTGAAACCAATAAGAGCTGCTGTGATATCAATGCCTCTGAGTATATAGACCTCTGGACTCCTAAGTATAATATCTCATTTATAATAATACACAAGAGTTGTGTTTGTGTGATCAAATAATGAGTATTTGTTGAAATCAATACCCTTATTTATTCCATCACATATCTTGTAGTTGCAAGTAATTTAAGGGTAAATAGCCTTTAGTTGTTTGCTCTTTGTGAAAAGGTCAGGAGTTTTGTTTTTACTTGATTTTTTGTAGTATACACTGTAAGAAATTAAAACACTTGTATATTCCAACACATATTCCACTTCAACAGGATCCTATCACTGACACAGAACGTGGAGCAACCAGGAGCTCCCCCAGGAGGAGAACTGTCTCATCGTCAAACATCCCCAGGTATCCCAATTCTGCCCCCTTCCCAAACTCCACATACCTGACACCCCTGGATGCCCATTGTCTTAGCATGCAATTGTCTGACCACACTCATCCCTGCTTTTCTCAACAGCCTTATGAGACCGCTGGTTGAAATGCTTCCTTCACATATCAAGGATACTAACCATGCCCTCCAACTTTTCAATGATTTCCAATTTCAGGGTCCAGAATGCTACATTTTTACCATGAATAACATGTCTCTATACACCCTCATTCCCCACAATGATGGTCTTACAGCCCTCAAGCACCTGCTAGACAAACGCAAAGTGCTTGATCCACCAACCCACACTCTAGTGCATCTTGCAGAATTGGTTCTTGAACTAAATACATTCTCATTTAATAACCTTTTTTATCAGCAGATTAGTGGAGTCGCCATGGGCATCAGGATGGGACCTAGCTATGCCAATATGTTTTTTTGGCAAAGAATGCTTCTTTGCTTCCTATACTGGCTTTGTCTCTGACCTCTACAAGCGATACATCGATGACTGCATCAGTGCTGTTACATGCTCTAATGACCAGCTACAGCACTTCCTGTATCAATTCAGTAACTCTCACCCATCCCTCAAATATACAGTTAACATATCTTCTACAACTCTTCCATTTCTAGACATATATTTATCTATTAACCATCCATGACTCTCTACCTCGGTCTATTACAAACCCACAGATTCACCCAGCTGTCTCCTGTACAGCTCTTTTCATCCCACTCACACCAAAAACTCTCTCCCTTTTTCAGTTATTTATGTCGACTCTGCAGTGACTACATGGATTTCCAGAACTAAGAACTCAAAATGCATTCTTTTTTCATCAACAGAGGATACCCCACCCAGGTTATCGATAGGGCCCTCACCTGGGCCAAAAACAGCCTTCAGATCATCAACTCAAATCAGGAACTCCTGGTCTCACAACCGCATTCCCTTGGTGCTTCCCTACCACCCTAACACGCTTTCTATCCCTATTAACAACTACTCCATTTTACAGGACTATTCCTCCATCTGCATCATTTTTTCCGACTGCCCAATCATCTCATCGCCGACCACCCAATCTAAGTAAACTTCTTGTTCACAGCTCCCCCGAGGCACCTTCCCCTGCAACAGAACTCACTGCATCACCTGCAAATACTGTACATATCTAACAACACGCACATTCAGGGCCCCTCAAGTCAATTCCGGATCACCCAGACGACATCCTGTATCTCCAGCAACCGCATTTACTGTATCTCTTGCAAAGAATGCCCAGCTATCTACATTGGGGAAACCAGAAGGAGACAAGGAGACTGCTTCAGAGAACATGTAAGGGCTGTGAAGATTTAAGATTTCTCTAAGCCCAAAGTTTCTAATTTCACCTCAGATGGCCATGATCACACTGAGCTCTCTGTCTCTGTTCTCAAATAAAGGTTTCTCAACTCCCATAGCAGAAAGACAACAAACAAAACTCATCCTGAAACAAGGTTCACACCTTCCCCCTTCTCTCAATGATAGACTTATTTTCATGTAATCTTCTCTATTCTCAGGAGGGTTCTGACTTCACACCTTTCTCCACCCCTCTCCACTTCATACTTCCTGAGTGGCCTCTCTGTTTCTCCCCTCGCCCTCCTCCTTCACTTTTCCAGCTTTTGTTCTCCTGTGCTATTTAATCTTTGCCATCTACCCTGTCACACCTGATGAAGGCTCCACGGCCGAAATGTTGTGTTTCCTCTATTTTCTTTTCAGCATGGAATAAAACTGTTTCCTGTTCCTATTCCAGCACATACTATATTGGAAACACATATTGGTCTTTCAGACATGCCTAGGGCTTTATTCCTAACTATTTTCTTTATTTTGGTTCTCCTCACAAGTTTCCATATTTAAATACTGTACTTTTACCTCTTCAGCAGTTTTAAAAAAAATACTCTATGATCCACTGAAATTGTTCACTTTTTATTTACTGTAGTGTAAAATCTAGTGGGATATTCAGCTCATTTTTAAAGATTGTTTTGGATCAGTGGTTCCATTTTGTTCATATTAGTCCATACTCCATATAGCAAAAGATGTAGGTTGTTTTGTTTCTCTGGCACAAGACATGATTTTTTTTCCACCCACCCTACTCTGTAGATTAAATCCCAGCCCCGCTAAGAATAAACCCTAATGCTCTGAAATAGCACTATTAAATAAAAAAACATTTAAACCAGTGTCTGGCTAGTAAAAATAACACAGTGTTCACTAACGCTATTAATTTTAAGGTTATTGCTTCAGCCTCTTTAAAAAAGCATTCAGATTTAATCCTTGGGAAGTCAAAAGAGACCTCTGTTAGATTAGTAGCACAGAAGAAATCTTTTTTTTTCTTCAGGCCAGTCTACATTAAACAATAATTGCTGGTACTAAAATAGTCATTGAATTGCCTGGTATAAAGAACTGCAGAAGATGGCCTGCAAAATTGTCAGATTACCTGTGGATCCTATGCCTGAAATGTTACTTTAATCTCTGTCTGTATGTGGATTCCTCTAATGACCAGCAGAAATCTATATGAGAACACCATTTGTTTCCAATTTCCAATACAAAGAATAGTGAATATGAAATGGGAATAGTGGAATAATGGTTCTGTTTAAGAGTGTGAAGCAATCTTCCTCTATAAATTCTACTACCACCATGTGTACTTTATTGTTCCTTGTGAATCCTTAGCTGGCCTTGCTTTTTCATGAGGTCATAACTAAAAGTACCACTTAGTCAAACCAGAAGCTTAATTGTTCAGATATCAACCATTGCTCCTATGTTATAGCTACATAAAATATCCCTTTGAACATTTAAAGAGGAAAGAGAAATGGTTAGTATATTAAATTTTGTTGAACAATAATTTCAGTAGATCCTTCTGATTCTGACTATATTGAAAATCACTATTAAAGGAACAGTAATAGTACTATTTTTAATATATAATAATACTACTTTTTGTAAGCTTTACTTTTATAATAATTGAGAATATTCTTTCATTGCTGCTGTCTGAGTTATCTATGGGGTGCTGGTTCTCAGAAAAAGAGAAGGGTATTTTAAACATCAAGCATATGATGGACATGTCATCACGGTAATGGATTTAATATTAAAAATGCATAAAGCAGGGGTGTTATGTGCATAGAGTTTGTATGAGCGCATTAGTTTCCTCCAGTTGCCAGTTGAGTGGTGTCCTGTACATGGTGTGTTCTACCTTGTGCCTGTTTCTGGTTGGGATAGGGTTAAGCAATCCTATATTGGATACAGTGATTAGAAAATGGGTGGCTGGATGAATAAACCAATTATAAAAGCTTGAAGATGTCAACAAAGCTGGAGATAAAACAGATATGGAAAACAAATAAAATGTCACGATTATAGTTCCCCCTCCTTAAGGGTGCTCCAGCCCTTTCACTTGAGACTTTATTCTGTGCACCTGTTTCCTATTCCCAGCCCACCTTAAAAGCCAGGCGCTGACGCTCATCCGGGCTCTGCACCTGATTTCCGTATCGTGCGAGTCCGGGACCTGGAAGCGCCTGGTCCCGTTAAGGTTTTAACCTCTGTTCCCGTTCCTGTTCCCTGTCCGCCGGTTCCGACCTGGCCTTCGTGGTTTTAGGATACTCTAAGGATACTCTAAGGATTACTCTTTGGGATTGTTCGCCTCGGCCACACCTCCCCCGTGCACCAGCGCACCTTGGACACGCCCCCCTGTCTTCAGACCCGTATTCCTGCATGACGTTTCCCCAGTGTTTCCCCACTTCGTCGGATTGTGTCGTCCGCATAAGGTCCGGAAAGAACTGTTTGTTACATAAAATACTGAAATATTGCCTCGAACAAAATGTGTTGAAAAATGCCCTGTTATTTTGACTCAAATTTTTTAGCCTAATTTTCAATTAGACACTAATTAAGACAACAAAAACAATTATTATTAGCCAAAAGACTAGTTCCGTGAAGAAAATAATGATAAAGACGAAATGACTAAATGTCAAAGACAAATGGATTTTAGCCCCCTCTGTTTGTACTGTGTGCACATCATACCTTGATTTCTCTACATTATATTTAATTGGCTACATGTTTGGCCAGTCCTGAATAATGTCTAGAGCATTTGCATTCTCTTCCCATGTTTTGACCCCACAAACTATGTAAGTCGGTTAACTGTGCCAGTGGAGACAGTAGATATTTCTTACTTTTGATTGTTGTTGTATACACTCTTATGTGTATAGTATGTACACATAAGATGTACAATATGTATATCATTGCTGGTTCCATTTTAGTGTATATTTATCAATGTCATGGTTTAATTACAACTTCTTTTAAATGAAATACATATACAGTGCCTTGCGGAAGTATTCGGCCCCCTTGAACTTTTCAACCTTTTGCCACATTTCAGGCTTCAAACATAAAGATATAAATTTTTTATTTTATGTGAAGAATCACCAACAAGTGGGACACAATTGTGAAGTGGAACGAAATCTATTGGATTTTTGAAACTTTTTTAACTAATAAAAAAATGAAATGTGGGGCGTGCAAAATTATTCGGCCCCCTTGCGTTAATACTTTGTAGAGCCACCTTTTGCTGCGATTACAGCTGCAAGTCGCTTGGGGTATGTCTCTATCAGTTTTGCACATCGAGAGACTGAAATTCTTGCCCATTCTTCCTTGCAAAACAGCTCGAGCTCAGTGAGGTTGGATGGAGAGCGTTTGTGAACAGCAGTTTTCAGCTCTTTCCACAGATTCTCGATTGGATTCAGGTCTGGACTTTGACTTGGCCATTCAAACACCTGGATACGTTTATTTGTGAACCATTCCTTTGTAGATTTTGCTGTATGTTTGGGATCATTGTCTTGTTGGAAGATAAATCTCCGTCCCAGTTTCAGGTCTTTTGCAGACTCCAACAGGTTTTCATCCAGAATGGTCCTGTATTTGGCTGCATCCATCTTCCCCTCAATTTTAACCATCTTCCCTGTCCCTGCTGAAGAAAAGCAGGCCCAAACCATGATGCTGCCACCACCATGTTTGACAGTGGGGATGGTGTGTTGAGGGTGATGAGCTGTGTTGCTTTTACGCCAAACATATCGTTTTGCATTGTGGCCAAAAAGTTCGGTTTTGGTTTCATCTGACCAGAGCACCTTCTTCCACATGTTTGGGGTGTCTCCCAGGTGGCTTGTGGCAAACTTTAGACGAGACTGTTTATGGATATCTTTGAGAAATGGCTTTCTTCTTGCCACTCTTCCATAAAGGCCAGATTTGTGCAGTGTAAGACTGATTGTTGTCCTATGGACAGACTCTCCCACCTCAGCTGTAGTTCTCTGCAGTTCATCCAGAGTGATCATGGGCCTCTTGGCTGCATCTCTGATCAGTCTTCTCCTTGTCTGAGCTGAAAGTTTAGAGGGACGGCCAGGTCTTGGTAGATTTGCAGTGGTCTGATACTCCTTCCATTTCAAGATGATCGCTTGCACAGTGCTCCTTGGGATGTTTGAAGCTTGGGAAATCTTTTTGTATCCAAATCCGGCTTTAAACTTCTCCACAACAGTATTACGGACCTGCCTGGTGTGTTCCTTGGTCTTCATGATGCTCTCTGCGCTTTCAACAGAACCTTGAGACTATCACAGAGCAGGTGCATTTATACAGAGACTTGATTACACACAGGTGGATTCTATTTATCACCATCAGTCATTTAGGACAACATTGGATCATTCAGAGATCCTCGCTGAACTTCTGGAGTGAGTTTGCTGCACTGAAAGTAAAGGGGCCGAATAATTTTGCACGCCCCACTTTTCATTTTTTTATTAGTTAAAAAAGTTTCAAAAATCCAATAGATTTCGTTCCACTTCACAATTGTGTCCCACTTGTTGGTGATTCTTCACATAAAAAAAAAAATTTATATCTTTATGTTTGAAGCCTGAAATGTGGCAAAAGGTTGAAAAGTTCAAGGGGGCCGAATACTTTCGCAAGGCACTGTAATTGTAAATAAAAGGCAATCATAGAAAATGTTATTATTAACATCAGTGTACGTGTAGCACATATCCTCAGATCTCCATAATACTCCACTTCCTATCCCCAGGACCATTAACCACAACTTTTCCATCCTACAGGATGATCCCTTCATTGGGGCCCTATTTTCTGATCGCCCTATAATCTCATATCGCCAACCACCTAATCTGAGTAACCTCCTTGTTCACAGCTCCCTTGACCGCCCTCAACAACCATCCACACCAGAATGGAACTCTGTATCCCTTGCAACAGAGCTCACTGTATCACCTGCAAGTACACATCCACCACCACACTCATTCAAGGCCCCTCAGGACAATTCCGGATCACCCAGACAGCATCTTGTACCTCCAGCAACCTTATTTACTGTTTATCTTGCAGGAAATGCCCAGCCATCTACATTGGAGAAACAGGAAGGAGACTCGGAGACCGCTTCAGAGAACACGTCAGGCTGTGAAAATTACAGATCTCTCCAAGCCCATTGTTTCTCATTTCACCTCTGACGGCCACGACCACTCTAATCTCTCCGTCTGTGTTCTCAAAGACGGTTTTCCAAACTCATACATCAGAAAGACTTCCGAAACCAAAATTATTCTGCAGCTAGGATCACACATTCTCCCTTCTCTTAACGACAGACTACTGTTCTTTTAAATTTTCTCCATTCATTGGAAATTTCATTTCACACCTCTCTGCACCCATTCTGACTTCACACCTCTTGATTGGCCTCTCTTTCTGTCCCCTGCTCCCGCCTCTCACTCCTCCTCCCTCCCAACCTTTGTTCTCCCGCTACTTTACCTTTGCCTACTGCCCTGTCTCTCTCACACCTGAAGAAGGCTCCACGGCCGAAACGTTGTGTTCTCTTTCTTCTTTTTTTTAGCATGGAATAAACCTATTACTTGTTCCTTTGCATATTAATTTGGTTATAGTCGGTGGGGTTTAAAATGCAAATTTCCGCAAGGATTTTATAAATGGAGTTTATAGTTTCAAAAGGGTGTGCACTTTAGTGGTTGGATGTTGTAGGAAACATCCCAAAAATAGTTGGAAAAATGTTGAAGTAAAGCTACCTGCACCAAGTATTTGGCCTTGGTGAAGATTTAGGTATGCAGATCCCTGACTGGGCTCTAACTAACGGTAGGGTCTGTCACAGACTCTTGACATGTTTTAAGTCTCCTTATACACAGTATTTTATTCTTTTTGCTTTTCAATACATTGAGACTCATTATTAAAATAGTTCCAATACTCATCTGTTGCATTTAAATACTTCTAAGTATAGAACTAATTTCATGTGGAACTTTATCTGATGTTCTGTAGGAATTTTAATGTGTCATTTAACAAGCTTTTGTAGTGTTCATTTTTTGTTGTTTGCTACTTAAAACTATTTATTTATAGCCACTAGGTGATCAGAATGTAAATCATCTGCAGCATAAAACTCACTCAAATTGATTGCATCTGGCTCACAAGATGCAAATTCTTTCAACATTCCTTAAGATGCTCCTGCAGTATGCTATACACTGTGCACACATCCCTGCCTCTATATACTGTATATATATTTTTTAGTCTTTGCCTTGCTTCAGTTGCTGTACGATGCTGTTGAGGCTTACAGGGTTCCATAAATATTATGATTACAAACCCATTCTTATCCACTGCTGTTTGCAGGAGTGTGATTGATGAAGAAAGATTCCAAGGTGCTGCGCTCGGAGACTGTTGTTATGATTGGAGGGCTGTGGTTCTCCCTGCAGAGTGCTTTCTATAAACCTGCATGCAGTTAATTTGAAAAAACAAAATGTGCAGTATATCTCACAGGAGGGCTCATGATAAAACACTAACGAATCAGGTATTAGACCAGTCTGCAGTTTTCAAACAAACGTGGGAATACATATTTGAAGAGAGTGGCACATTCTCAAACAATAATGTTTGACCTTTAAATAGCAATGTCATTCAGACAATGTCTAGCGCTGATCTGTCAGCCAAGGTAATGAATTCCATTACCTTGGACCTTTTGTATTTCCCACATTAAAAATGACTGCATGTTTAATTTTCTAATAATACAAAAGAAATATATATATTTCTTCCATCTATATAGTGTTAGATTATACATACTATAAACTCATATGTTATGTGCTGGTTCTGTAATTCTGTTTTAATTTCAAGCCACGCCACATTACTTACAACATCTAAGAAAAATAGTAAGAGAAATTAATCATCCCAAAAGAATTAGTGCTATTACAGTATGTTCCAATTCTGTGGTAGGAAACTATAAAGGTTATTCTAATAATATAGAATGTACCTCTACTTTCTCTTTCAAGGTGGTGGCACAGGAGTCAGGAGTAATGTCCTCACACAGGCTGGCAGTTAAAAACCCACTACCATCTGTAGTCCTCTGGTCCTGTGAATACTTCTGAAACCCCCCTATGGGCTTTTCTATTTTTTATACAAGACCAATAAGCCTGATTTAATAGGGGTTTTAAATTTGCTTTTATTTTAAACTCTGTTGTTGTTTCATTGTTTAAGGTATAAGTATTTGTTTTAAGGGTATAATAAAAGTGTAGAGGCAGGAAGGGGAGGTCAGAGATACAGAAATCTGTTAGCTAAATGTGTTAAGCCATTAAGTTAAAAGTTTGTTTATTGTGAGTTAAGTGTAGTGTAATTGTTATGTTAGAGATTATTATGTTATGTCATGTAGTTCATGTATGTTTTTTAAATGGACACTATACAGTAAGGTGTAAGAGGCTGGCAGTTAGATCCTCACTACCAGCTGTAGTACTCCTGTCCCTTGAATAGCTGTGAAAACCCTCCAATGTTTTTTTTTCCAGAATATAAAAGTAAGGGATCCCATGTAAATTCCTTCTTGTGTGCCAGTGACAACAGACCACCAACTGTGAAGCCACCAGCACTGGGAGGGACCTGCAGGACATCACAATGGCCAGGCAGTATAGGGACTCAAGACTTAGATGCCTTCAGGAAGTACCCAGTGGGTTTTATAGGGATTGTAGTTCCTAAACTAACGCACTGCCTGTGAGTTCTATACTGATTCTATATTTGGCTCCAACAATTGATGTTAATCTGAGCGTCCTAGCAGGCAAACTGAACTAGTATCTTAAGCCTTCTATGTGGAAATTTTAAGACAGTATTACAATTTCATCAATTTCATGGAGCACAATGGATATCATGATTCATATAATTATCTATCCATCCATTTTTTATCTTTTTATGCATTACAGGGTCACAGGGGAGCCACAGCTTATTCCGGCAAGCAACAGGTGCATTGCAGGATCACACAAGGCTTGATTCTTTGCTCTATGGGCTCCCTAACACTCTTCTCTGTACATTGCAATATGTCCAAAACTCTGCAGCTCTCACTAAACCCTGAAGCATATTACTCCAACTCTCAGCTCTCTTCATCGGTTGCCTATAAAGTCTCATATTCAATTTAAAATCTTGTTACTGACTTAAAAAGCTCTGAATAATCTGGCTCCAACTCTGTCAGGTACTGTATACACTCCTTCCCATAGGCTCAGTTCAGCTGAGGCTGGTTCTTTGCTCATTGTGTCTAGGACTAAATGTAGGACAGTTGGTGACCACGCTTCTTCTGTTGCTTCTGCATTTTCATGGAATGGCCCTGGAATCTTCAAGAGGCAGATTATTTGACTGTTTTTGAATCTAAACTTAAATGACACCTTCTTACTGGTGTCTTATGTTATTGTCTTACAGTATGACTTACAGTATATGTTCTTGTTTCATTTTATTTTTTATTGTGTTTTTTATCATTATGTACACCATCCTTGAGTATAAAGGGCACTTTATAAGTAAACGTTATTCTAACACCCTGGATGGGAGGCCAGTCCATCACAAGGCACAAACAGACAAACATACTGTACACATACAGTACTCACAACAGAGCCAATTTTCCTACCTATTATTAATTTGGACTGTGGGGAAAAAAAAAACAGGAACACCCAGAAGACACCCCCACAAACATGGAGAGAACATATACTGTAAACACCATGCAGATAGCACCCCAGAAATCTAACTCCAGCGCTGTGAGACAGCAATGATCACCACTGCCACTGTGGCATCCCAGGTCTAAACATCACTCCCCCAAAACAGATATCAAGAAATGCTTCTGACTCCCCAAAGTGGTTTTACTTTAACAAAATGTATATGCAATCTGTTTTAAGAGTCTATATTCTATATTATATTTAAATATAGAGTCTTACATTCAGTTCTATATTCACATAAGTAGTTCATCATTACACTGTTAATTCTGCACACTCTAATAAATCTAGTCAGCATTCCCTTTGTTTAGTTAGAATAGGGCGCATTGAGGATGCTGGGATTACAAGCTTAATTCACATATTCTGATTCTGCTGATTTATGATAGTCCAGTGATGGGTGTAATTGTCAGTGCAGGAAAAAAACATTTGCAATGAATGCCGTCTTTGAACTTCTCTTGTCAATGCCGTCTGCCATGTACTTGTATATGTAGTTAACTACGTGAACTGACTAGCAGTTACCTACGTATAATGTTTTAAAAAGATCCGTTAAAAAAAGGATCAGTGAATCTCTGTATGTTTTGACTCTCAGATGGATAGATTTGTACAGTTGAAACATTTCTAATTACAGATTTCATATTAAAAATACATAAAAATTTAAACTAAAGTACAAACACAAAACCTGTGACACAAAAACTTATCGCCTTCTAGCCTGATCTTATTAGACCTCAGAAGCTAAGCAAGCTAAGACCGAGTCATTAACAGAATGGGAGAACATTAAGGAAAAGAAGGTTGCTGCTTTAAGTGGGGTGGCACTCTTCCCTAGACCAGAACTTCCAAACCAATGTCCCAGATGTACAGTATGTACAGTAGGAGGTGTCACTGTCCAATGGAGCCTTTAAACTGAAGCTTAGACTTTTAGGCTATTAAAGGTCTCATGGCCATGTTCATAAGAGAGAGATGTTAATACTGTTGCCTGAGTCAAATTATGCTCTGAATTTACACAGTCTGGCTTCCCTAACATTCTTCCTTAATTCTATCACTAAAGCAGTTTTTAATTTCTCCACATAATGCACAGAGTTGTAGGTCAGAATGACTGCCTTGTATTACCCAGATTCAGCAATGGAGGAAGTGTGTCCTCTTTTACATGTTAAGTACTTTAGGTGCTACATAGAGACATATATCAGAAATGAATGTCAATTTACAGAATCATATCAGGTAAGGTCACTGATAACAAGTAACAGAGCACAATTCTAAATGCAAAACAAGCCAACTTTATCTCAATTGCTTCTTGCTGCTTGGAATTCAATTCTGCTATCCCATCTTTTAAATTTTTAATTTCTGTTATCATTATGGTATGGTAGCAAACTGAACATTTTTGCATATTCAAAATATTTTTTCCTTGGTTCACACCAATACAATCCTTGTATTTGTATGAGATTTTCATAATTATCAGATCTGGACTAGACTGTAGAATGATAGATAAAAGATGTTCACTTTTATCTACAGTACCATTCTAAAGCAAAATAAGAGTACAAGTGTATAACCTATGTTCACACTATGAACATCTTTCCGTGAATATATTTGCAGTACAGTGTGTGTGAAAGGAAGACAGAGAATACCTTAACATTTTCCTGTTGTTGAATGTGACTATTCTGTGATTTTGTCTAATGGACTTAATTATGTCTTGAAATTAAAATTTGACCAATGCTTGGAGAATCTTAAATGGAACCAGTGTCTGAAAGACGGAGTATTTTCCATAGTGGTGTTGCTTTAATCACAGGTTAATAAAACAGATCCTCCTCGTTTAAGAATGGGTCACTGCCTATTGACAGGCACTTTCAGATTGTGAAAAATTGTCACTGAGGTCTGTCTCAATGCTTAATTGCTGTTTAAAGTCTGACACTGGTGACTCTGGGATTTAAATGCAAGGAGGAAAATCTAATTAAATATGTACATTTCAACCTTTTTCTTTCTCATTTCCAATTATTTATTCAGCTTATAAAGAGTCTTTTAATGTGGGGATTTAACAATTTAATGCACATTTCAGAATGCCCTTTAAGCTGTCAACAATACAGATAGCTGACTTGCACAAGTGGGTGCCCTTTTGTGATATTGGTTGAACACATTCATCTAAGAGATCTGCCACCTTTCTATCTTGTTATGTGCTGTTGTATCAGTAGCACTGCTCATTATGGGGGTCTTGGTTCACTTGTAGCCTTTTAAATCCAATTAGTTCAGATGCTGAAGATGTCTTGAAGGGCACTTGCCTGAATCTGGCTTTGAGAAAGCTGGAAAGGTTAAGAAAATGACATCTCCTCAAGGGCATGCATGTTCAGGAACAAACAAAATGCTAAAGAAAACAATCAAGCTGAGTGTCCAATGAGGTATTTTATTTGTTATGGAACAAGAAAGGATCAGTAAATCAGGGAGATATGTTTCATAGCTGCTGTGCCTCTCAGTAGCATTTTGTTCATAACACTCTTCTCTGTTGCTTTGCTGTATCCTAAATCTGATTTTGTATGCCAAAACTTTCAATTCTCATAATGACAATATTTCCCTTCCTCTGTTCCTTCAATCATTTTGACTATTTGTGTAATTCTTAAATCATAGAAACCACACCACGTTTTTCATTTGTAAGCACAATGTTACATAAGCAATTTTTCGATATAGTTCAAGGTAGTAATCTCGAAAATAAATTAGCACTGTTATTTTGTGTTAATAAAATGTTATATCAATATTAATTTGATAATATAATTATTTGTGCAAAACATACAGTACTATTAAGCACTTGGATAACAATAATGAAATAATAAGTTATATTTTCAATCTGTTTTTATACATCTGCTATTAAAACATGCCAACAAGGTGAATTTCAGTGTCTACTCTTCAGTGACAAGCACTGCCCTCAGGAAGGTAACTTGTAAGTGAAGGGTTTGTTTTTCAGCATGATAATAATCCCAAACACAGCAGGACAAAATCTGATTTACATAAATCACAAAGAAGAACAGCAGGCTTTGACCTTAACCTAGCTGATGTGTAATGGGATGAGCTTGACAGGAAAGTGAAAAATAGTTTGGAGCAACTTTGAAAGCAACACATTATAACAACATTATGCTGACCCCATGTTACATCCTTTATTGTTAATATGGTAAAATGACATAAATGGCAGAACATAAGAATGACAAATGAAAGGCAGTTCAGCTCACCTAGGACATTTGGTTTTATGTAGCTCATTGATCCAAGGATCTAATGCAGACACTTTTTAAAAGAAGTCACGTTATCAGCTTCAGCAACATGGCTGGGTAACTTGTTCCTCACTCCCACCACCTTTGTGCAAAGAAGTGCCTACTGTTCACAGTTTGATATGTACTTCCCTGTAGTTTCCACTTGCATCCTCTGGTTTATGTCTCACTTCTTAAACCTTCCTCCTCTGGGGAGTCAACCACAAATGGTTTTCAGCAGGCTCAGTGCTGTGCTGATCTCTCCAATGCACTCCCAAATTTTTCTCTTTCTTTTATTTCGGCCTACACTGTTCTTCTCCAGCTGTTTTTTGGTCTTCCATGTTTCCTAGTCACCCATGGGTTCCAAGGAAAGGCTTTCCTGGTGGTGTAAGTTATTATTTTTTTTAACTGTGTGCCTGATCCAGCCTCGTTTTCTGCATTTTGTCTGTGTTTCAATTTGTTATTGCCCGAAATCTTCCATAGATGGTGTTGAAGTCTTGAAGTTTGCATGTGTTTCTTGTTGTCCTCCATGTCTCTGTACCATATATTAAAACTGACTTGACATTGAAGTTAAATAATCATATGCTCTGTTTGGAGTGCCATATTTGTCGTAGCATTAGAACAGCCGTAGAGATTACCCTTATCTTCGTTGATTAGTGATGAAAAATATTTCAAAGCTGCAGCATAGTGAAACAAGTGGCCTTTAAAGGTAAGCAAATGGACAATTACAGTACTGTAGGCCTGATTTTCTTCACAGGCACTGCAGCCTCTGCTCTTAAACCTTCAAAAGAAAGTTCTTCATGAGCATACAGAAGGACAAGGCTGATATACTCCTGCAACCATATAATTAAACAAGACTTCAGTTTGTGAAATTTCATAAAATGTTTAACACAAGCCAGATTAGAGTGAGCACTTAAATTAAATAAAATGGCTTTAAGATTAGTTACTCAGAGTTCAAAATATGAAGATCTGAAATAAGGGTATCTGTTATAACTAGATCAAGTATGTGACTTCTGCTGTGTCTTTGAGGATTTTGAGTACTTTCTTCAGGTTCCCTCATAATCTTCTCTGTTCTAGATTAAAAAGGATTAGTTTCAGCACATCAGTCTAGGACATTCTTCTAAATCGTAGAATACATTTTCTCTGGCATTATTCCAACACAGCAATATGCTTTCTATAAATTGGTTGCAATGCTGCAGGGCCTGATGGGATACCACCTCGCGTCCTGAGGACATGTGCAGCACAGGTGACCACAGTGCTTACAGACATCATTAACTCCTCCCTGTCACGATCCATGGTCCCCACCTGCTTTAAAACAACCACTATTGTTCCAACCCCCAAAAAGACAAAAGTGACATGCCTGAATGATTACCGCCCAGTAGCATTAACATCTGTGGTGATGAAATGCCTGGAGAAGCTGGTGTTGTCACACATCAACTCCTCCATCACAGAGTCCCTGGACCCCCTGCAGTTCGCCTACCAGAACAACAGATCAGTGGATGATGCTGTCTCCCTGGCTCTGCATACAGCCTTGGAACACCTGGACACTAAGAACTCATATGTGAGAATGCTGTTTGTGGACTACAGTTCAGCATTCAATTCCATCATACCCAGTCAACTGGTGACAAAGCTCAGGGGATTGGGTCTGTGCAACTCTGTCTGCAACTGGCTGCTGGCCTTTCTTATCGAGAGACCACAGGTGGTGCGGATAGGTAATAAAACATCAACACCACTCACCCTGAGCACTGGAACCCCACAAGGCTGCTGTCTGAGTCCAAGGTTGTACTCCCTATTTACTCACGACTGCACAGCAAGACACAGCAACAACCGCATCATTAAGTTTGCGGATGACACCACTATAATAGGACTGATCAGTGATGATGACGAGTCCACTTACAGGGATGAAGTTGTACAGGTGCTTAGGTGGCGTCATAGCAATAACCTCGACTTGAACATAAAGAAAACGAAAGAGCTAATAGTGGACTTTCGAAGACACAGGCCACACACTCACAGCCCACTCAGTATTGATGGAACGGAAGTGGAAACAGTCACCAGCTTTAGGTTTTTGGGAATTCACATCTCTAAAGACCTAACCTGGACTGTGAACACTGACTCTATCATGAAGAAGGCTCAGCAGCGCCTTTATTTCTTGAGGTGCCTCAAGCAATGGGGGATGCCAATACATGTGTTGGTGAACTTCTACCGCTGCACTATCGAGAGTGTCCTCACCAACAGGATCACCGTGTGGTATGGCAACACATCTTCGCGAGAAAGAAAGGCACTGCAGAGAATGGTCAATATGGCCCAGAAGATCATTGGCTGCGGTCTCACCGAGATTAAACAGCTCTATGAGGACCAATGCCGTGGTAGAATTCTGGCCATCGTTGTACCAGTACCGGTTACATATGGCAATAAAGTTCAAGTTCAAGTTCAATAAGTACTGTATACTCAATATTTTAAATGAGGCCTTACTATTGCATTAAATAATTAACACAACTCCATCATGATTTGAATAGTACATTTTTTACTTTTATACATTCTTTTTGTCATTTTATTTCTTTCCTACCTTGTCTAGAAGATGTAAGCAATGTTTCAAAATAAACACCTAAGTCTTTCTTTTTCACAAGTTGCCTCTTCTAGTGTTTCCCATTTTCTTTTTGTAGTTTATTTTAACAACACGCAAGCAAAATCCTGCATTTACTGTACATTAAATGTCATCTAAATGCGTTTGCCCCATCTAGAATGCTATCTAAATATTTCTGAATTTCTCTTGCCAGTTCTACATTTTTTGTTAATCCACCTCCCTTGTCATCATCTGTGAAGCTGAATAGTTTGCTAACTACTGTAAATCAGAATGTAAATCATTGCCATAAGTTAGGAAGATTATTGGTCCCAATATACTGTAGATCCATGCAGTACTCCAGTAAATATACAGTATTTACCTAAACTGAGACTTTTTTTGTATAATTTAAGTACATTTAGTATAATTTTAGTAATATGCATTTAGCAATTATCTATGCTTTCTGATTATGTCTATTAATAAATTCTAAATCTATGTGCTTCTATTACTTTAAATGCATACTACCTGCAATTTGAGCATTTTTATGAGAAAACAAGAATCCCCATAATTGTTACTCTTATCATGTGAACATTATGTTTTTAGAATGTTACTAAAAGCAGTTTTTACACAAATATATATGTCAACATATACATTTATAATATTGCTGTTTTGTTTTTCATTTCAACTGTCAGTTCCAATCACTCATAAATGGTTAACATTAAAAGTATTACAGTACATTTAGAGCTAATAAAATCTATTTGTACTAATGAGGTATGAAGAGAAATAGAAACTGCAAAAGGTGATTGTAATATATATTTTTGATAGATTCATGACATAATATACCACCTTTTGACTCATTATCTAGGCCCCTGTGGTCACGGATGATTGTGTTCCAAGACAATAAGACACAAGGTAACAAAGAAGACCAGTGTGAAGTACACTCTCTGGCAGATTGAGCAGGAATTGTCCTGAGAGATAGTAGGGTGTGTGCTGAACAATCGAGTCATAGTGAGTAATCTTTGTTGATATTTCTTTGCTTCTCCTTCTGACATCTTTGGGTCTCTAAGTATCAAGTGCTTTGTGAGATATTCATCCTCCATCTGGTTGGATCAAAGGTTATAATATAATTCCTAGAAGATGATGTTGGTGTTACATGTATTCACGTTTTCCATACCTTGTGTATTTGTTCTGTTTGAAACAAAGTTTGCAGACTATGAGTAAGTTGAATAGCACCTGTACTTCAACACATATAACTCTTTGTTGTTAATTTATACTCATACACATACTGTATAAAGGGGTTATATCTACAATTATAGAACATAACTATACAGTATATACTGTAGCTGTAATTTCACACTTCATCTATTAAAAACCATATGAGAAATATCTCCATGACTTCATTGTTTTCTTTACTTGCATTAACTGAATATTAAAAAAGGATTATGTGGAAAATAATCAGTCATTATTTCCATGATAAAGCATACAGTATATCATTAACTTAGTTCTCTCACTCAATCTCTTTGCTTTATCTCTCATTATCTTCTCTTAGGGAAAGCTGTTTATTTAGTGGCAGTGTTAAAAAGTCAGAGAAATTAAAAAAAATACTCTAGGTCAAAACCTGTCTCCAACTTTTGGATGCATAAAATAATTTTCTGGATGAATAAAAGCTTTAATTAGTGTGGAGATAAAAAAAAGAGAAAAAAAAAGAGATTTTTTTCACTCAAATACTTTTCAAATATTTTGATATGCAAATTTAAAAAATGAAGACATTTTTGCTAACAGGTAAATTAGCTAAAAGTGATTCTAAGTGCCTACTTCTGTAAAATATGCAGCTGTATTCATGGGTACCAATGTAAGTTGCGTCAAATAAATTCCTTAAAATCACATAACAACAGCATGCTACCCAATAAAATATATTTTAAAATATGGGACACAGTATCCATGAATTTCAGTATAAATTTTCCTGGCTTTACAAGAATCATGTTCAGTCAGCAGAAAAAGCTACTTTTAAGTTACATTTTTCTATTGCCATTGTTACATATTTTTCAATATATTTGTCTTACATGTACATAGAGGCTTCTTATTGGCCTTTCTTTTTTCACAAAGATAGATAGATATATACTGTATATATTTTTTTTCATGCTTGTAATTGTAATTGAATTGTAAAATATCATGTTTTGCAAAAATACATGTAGTTGAGTCCTCTCAATTTGTGTTTTGAAATCTAATGATTTATCTATCTTATCTATTGAAATGTACAGTGCCACCTTTTAACATGCCTTTGTGAATTTTAAAATGGCATTCAATTTTGAAAAAAAAAATATTGGAGACCACTTGTTATAAATATAATAGTAGTGCTTTTCTACCATGTACTTGGATAGTGCAACTGAACTTTTAAACAAAATGAAATGATAAATTTAAAATAAATTAAATTATAATAGTGAAAGTTAAATAAACAACATTAATTGCAATTATATGATTGTTGCTTCATCAACTAAGATACCCTGTTATTGACATGACTAATGGTTGTGTTTTAAAAAGCTGAAGATTCAGCATTACTTATGAAGCGTACATGAAATACATGAAAGTTTTGCAGGAATTTAGATATTACCAGCAGACATTTCGATTTGCAGTCCAAAATTTTGAAGGGTCAAGAGTCAATGGTACACTTCATTACATTAATGGTTTCATTACACATTGATGTGAATGTATCAAGTGCCACATATGCTAAAAGCTGTGCTGAAATGAATAATTCTATTTGCCTTTGCAAAATTAAGTATTCATCATTGGGTGTACAACATAAGTTAGATTAGGTGAAATGACGTTTTCACACCTACTTATTAATACAAAGAATAACGGCATGTAAGTGGATGAAAAACTCAGTGGCCCTTTACTTTTCCCATGATTTGTTTGTGAGATGAAACTCAAATTTCCAAATGATCCAGTAAGTTCTATTTCAATTTCTATCATCAAGTATGTAAGCAAAATGGCATCATTATAAACTTATTTGCATACATATGTGTGTCACGCCCGACATCCCTCCCTAGAGGGCGCTCCACTGCTCTCATTATTGTTCGTGTCATTTAGCTCTCCAGGTGTACCCTTTTAGTGTTATTATTTAAAGACCAGCTCCTCCAGTCCTCGGGGCTCATCATTAGGGTAAGTTGTCGCGATGCCCGCCTAGCACCAGGAAACCCTACGTCCGTCTCCTGAGGGCATAGGCCTCATCCCCGACACCTCCCGTTTCCTGAGCCCGGGGTCTGGAGGATCTCGCCTCGTCACCCTTGGACCTCCATGTTTCGCTTGTCTGTGTGCTCCCCCCTCCCGGGGATTTTAACTTTGTCGCGTTCCAGGATGGATTTCCAGTTTATGGACTTTCGGACCGTGCTTTGACCTGCCCTTGGACCAGTTTGGATTTGGATGCCGTTTTGTCTTCCCCGTACACTGTCTCATGGATGGTCACTATTATTTTGTGCACTATTAAACCCCTGTGTGTTCCTTTTTACCACGCCTCCTGTTTTCTCCAGCTCTTACCGCATCGCATAGGGTCTTCTACAAGATCTGACACGGATTCCAGTCCGTTTCCGTTACAATGTGTAATGGATACAATCAAACCTTTTAATATTTAAATACTATATGTACATTTATGACAACTATAAATGAAATACAGACCTTTTTGGCACAACAGCTGGTTGTAAAAGGACAGCGAAGCTTGTTGTCCGCTTGCTCTGGCAGGACACAAAGGTTGTTTTCTTTGTCCTTTAGCCTATGTGATCGGTCAAGGCAAGGTGTATGATCTCTCCCAAGGACGGCATTACAAACTCTTATGTAAAAGCTGGTTCCAGATAATCACAACTCTGTGTTAAGAAGCAATTCTTATTAGCTGTTGTACATGGGATCTCTTTTAGTTTCTGTTTGTGACTCCATGTTTTTGTTTCACTAATGAGTATAAACAAATTGACCTTAAATAAACATATTTTATCTAATAGGATCAGATTTGCCCATTGACTGAAGACATTTAATTTATTTAACCTCTCTGCATACTTTATGACAATCCTCTGCGATAAGGAATCATTTTTGTTGCTCTTCCCTGATTTTTTTCTAAAACCATAATGTTCTTTGTGTTATAGTGACCAAATCTTAATATTTAAATAATATAATCACACAATGATCTAAACTATAATAATATAACCAAAACTATAACTTCCCTCATTTTAAATACCACACTTATTTTGGGGTGGTTTTAATAAGAACATAGTAGACTCTACATAAACATCCAGGGTAGCTGAGAATCATTCATGTTATACAGTATGTATAAGTATTGGCATATACAGATGCAGCCATTCAAAATGGGTGGGGTATTTCGCGGCATACCCCGGTGGGCGTGTCACGGTATCACGAGGTATCACGCAGTATCACGCGGTTAATCGCGTCATTTGACGTCATGCCGGAAACTATCCGGCGTCACCTTGTAAACCCGCCAGGGGGAGCTTAACCTCTCATGTACAGCATTTGAACTTTTAATTTTGAACTGTGTATTACAGCATGTTAATCATCAGTCATTAAAATGTTGGTATATTTTATGAAAGCAAGATTGCTCAGTTGGACAAAAGTACACAACCTACCTTTATCAGAAATATTTATGCATCAAAGCCTTTACTGAAGATATTACTAATAGTATTAATAATGGATGACTTTGGACAAGCTGTATACTCAAAGTATAATTTCTTTAGCACATTTGTACAAGCACTTGGAATCTGTCCAAGCCATACTTTGTCAGGCATTTTGTTTTACTTCAACGGGCATAAAAACTTCCTTGCTTTTAACAGGGCGTTTCATAATTTCTAACTACGAAAATGATTTAAAATGCGACACCTATCATTCAACTAGAGCTTAAAATATCACAAGGATCCTCAAGAGCACAGCAAAGAGTGTATTAAAAGACACTTGTATTTATCAACGCTTTCTTTTCTATATACCAGATTTTATGGACCCACTTCAGAGGGGTGTCAGCCAGTCAGATTCCAGGAATCGGTACTTTAAAGGAAAAATACACACCGGTATTCCATTTCTCCGTAACGATTTTAAGCATCGAAGTATTAAACTAGCATGTGAAATAGCGTGTGAAAAAGCTGTAGTTTTAAGCTTTTCTGCTAATATAATATGGAATCGCGTATCATATAACGATATGATTAAATTCGTGTACAGGGCTGTGTAAGGCTGTTTCGCCTCACTCTTCATGCGACTTCCCTTGTAGCCTACTGGTCTATGTGCCCAATTACCAACTCATGGGTTGTGTGTTCAAATCCAGCTGGTGCTGGACTTTTCTTTTAACAAACATTTCTTCGAAAAAATACAATAGCAATATTATGGACAATCAATTGACTTTTATATTTCAAAATATCACAACATGATCGATTCTAAGTCATTTTTGATAGCATTGAATAGTCCCCTTCTTCCCTTCTGACAACGGTCCCTGCGTCCGCTTCCTGCTTCTATTGTGTGTGTGTGTAATAGAGTAAATTATTATAGAGAAATGGAGGCTGGACAGTATGCATTACAATATAAACATTTATATTGATTTAAATCGTGTTTTGATTTAAATCGCAAACGCATGTTTAATTATATGTGTTTCTTTAATCATAATCAGGCTAATGCAACATAAATTGATACAGTATCTTTGTCTTCTAAGTATCTTAATAAACTTTCAGCATAGCTTTCTACCTGTTTAGATTTATATTTCTTGGGATTTTGGGATCAAACGTGGAAGGATTAGATTGTAATCGTTTTTATTTTTCAAATACGTTTTAGAAAAGTGTAATCTATACCTGCCCAGACTGTACGCCTTCCCATACCCCGCCTTTCATTCCTGTCCTGCTCTTCCCCGCGCACCCCAGCCGGGCGCTCTTCGGCCTCTGCCCGGGACAAATGTATATTTTGATATTTACACCCGGCGCGGCACCGAGGGAGAGTCTGCATTTATAACTTAGATTTAAAATTAGTCAAGCAATATGAAGCATATCCTTCTACTTTTAAGTCCCTTAAATACATTGAGCACAGCTTTCTCACCACTTAAGATTACTTTTTGAAACCATTCTTACACAAAGCAGAAACTTTCTGATGACATACAGTACAAGTGGAAAGATTATAGATTTTAATCGTCTTTAATTTTTTTTACGTTATACGTTTTAGGAACGTTTCATCTAAACAAACACCACAAAACTATTCTCGATTGTATTTCTGAAGGTTATGTTACACCTACAGTAGTTCAGTGCTTTAAATACATCGAATTAAGAAAGTTAGGTGTAGCACTTTAGGTCTTTTTTTCTGAACCAGGGAAAATCTGATCATGTTTCTCTATAACAATAATAAAAAACTTTATTTTACATATCACCTTTAAAAGTGGCATTTCAAAGCAATACAGTAGATGGAAAAACAGTTAAAGAATTAACATTAGAGGCTTGCCACACTCGGACTGTTAAACCAACGCATTAGCACGTCAAAGCCCATTGAGGACCCGGGCACAATAGTTGTTTTGTCCCTTGATTTACTGATCTGTATTAATTATGGAAATCAAGTTTCCGCTCTTTGCAGACAACCTGGTCCCACTGTCGCCCACAGAACAGAGGCTGTGCCAGAACCTGGCACTGCTGGAGCAGCACTGTCAGACCTGGGTGCCGACAGTCAATCTGGACAAGACCAGAGTTATGGTTAAAAAGCCAGACCTCAGGGAAACAGGTACAAATTCACACTTAACAACACATTAACACCTAACAACAGGAGCAGGGACGAATTAGGCCAGTACCCACTATTGTTAAACATACAGAAAAGAATATTAAAGTATTGAATATTAGTATTGGCTTTAGTATTAGCCATACAGAACATTAAAGTGCCCCTTTTCCATTCAGCGGGTGCCTGAGCCGCTGTGTCCTATCTTCTGACAGTCGCTGTTGTTAATGTCTGTAGAGTGTATCTTATTTTTAGTACTATATTTTTGTATTATATTCCCTATTAATCAAACTCTAAGAGTATGTATCTGCTTGTCCCCTCCTCCCGCCCCTCTCTGTGTACAGTAGAGCCTCCTGTCCAGCCAGCACATGTCCACAGACATTCACAACAGTGACATATCATAAAACGTTTGTACATATAGTTAAATTATTAATTGTTTTTCCAAGAAGTTAAAAAAAACACTTGAATTACTTATCCAGTCTCTTGAAATAAAGTTATTTTTCAAGCAATGCAACAAATGTCGGGGAAGTGTGTTTTTTTTAATCCAACATTGACAGACACATCTTAAATCTTGTCAGTCAGATTTAATCCCCGGCGGAACACATTCCATAAGAATCAGCACTTTTACAGTATATATCGCCTTTAAAGGTGGCTTCTCAAAACGCTTTACAGGATAAAAACAACAAGAACAGCAACAACAACAATATTGTATTTCATTGCACTTTGAAAACCAAGTAATAACTTAACTATATGTGCAAATGTTTCATATGTTGCTGTTGTGAATGCCTGTGGAGTGTATCTTATTTGCCCTGCGTCCTGGTTATCTCGCTCGCCCTCCCCTCTCTCTCCCTCAATTCAATTCAATTCAAGGTGTTTTATTAGCATGACAGATGGGTACAATCAGTGTTGGGTATTTACTTTGCTTTGAGATTCCACTTTTAAAGGTGATATATAAAATTTTAACTAAAATAAATTGATATCTTTGTCTTCTAAGTATCTTAATAAACTTTCAGCATAGCTTTCTCCCCGTTAAGATTTGTTTTCCTTAACTAGTATACTTTAGATCTCTTTTTCTGAACCGGGGAAAATCTGATCATGTTTCTCTATAACAATAAAAAAACATTATTTTACATATCACTTTTATGTGATATCACCTTAAGGATGCGCAAAGAAATTTAAAATAGTCTTCTTTAGGTGTGAGGGTAGGAGTGGATCGCAGCAGGCATAATCGGCAAATTAGGAAAACAAAGAACTGGACAGGCGAGACGTTTATCCAGAGAGCGAGTGATCAGAAAAAGGAACAGCTGTTACACCCAGGTTTTACGCTCTCTCTGTTGAATGAATGAAAGCATTTTATTAAAAACGGGTTTGCGTTTGTCTGGGTATTTACTTTGTAACCTGTGGTTTACATCTACTGTATTGTTTTGAGATGCCACTTTTAAAGGTGATATGTAAAATAAAGTTTTTTATTATTGTTATAGAGAAACATGATCAGATATTCCCTGGTTCAGAAAAAAGACGATTAAAATCTGTAATCTTTGCACTTGTATGTCATCGGAAAATACAATCAGTTTCTGCTTTGTGTAAGGATGGTGTCAAAAAGCAATCTAAGTGGTGAGAAAGCTGTGCTCCTCAAAGAGCTTTACAGGATAAAAACAATAACAACAATAGTGGCTGGGCAAACCATTTTTTTTTTATAGAAATACAAAATGAGATACTGTATAATGATGTGCATGAACAAAGTTATACTGCAATTTTCCTTAGATCCACGATTAAAAAAAATTTAACACATTCCATAAGAATCAGCGCTTTACTTCGCGCTTTACAACCCTTACTTCGTGTGACTGGAAAATAATTCGTGATCGCTCTTTTCCTCTAGTCTAACAGTCTGTCCACAAACAAAACATTCCTGTTAGACAAGAGGAATTGAAAAAAACAATTTTGTCAATGAAAACCGGTGTGTGTGTCTCTCTGCTGGATGTCTCTCTCACTCTCTGCTGAATGAATAAAAGTATTTTATTAAAAACGCGTTTGCGTTTGTCTGGTATTTACTTTGATCCCTTTTAACTGTTTTTTGTTCTACTGTATTGCTTTAAGATGCCACTTTTAAAGGTGATATGTAAAATAAAGTTTTTTATTATTGTTATAGAGAAACATGATCAGATTTTCCCTGGTTCAGAAAAAAAGACCTAAAGTGCTACACCTAACTTTCTTAATTCGATGTATTTAAAGCACTGAACTACTGTAGGTGTAACATAACATTCAGAAATACAATCGAGAATAGTTTTGTGGTGTTTGTTTAGATGAAACGTTCCTAAAACGTATAACGTAAAAAAAATTAAAGACGATTAAAATCTGTAATCTTTCCACTTGTACTGTATGTCATCGGAAAGTTTCTGCTTTGTGTAAGAATGGTTTCAAAAAGTAATCTTAAGTGGTGAGAAAGCTGTGCTCAATGTATTTAAGGGACTTAAAAGTAAAAGGAGATGCTTCATATTGCTTGACTAATTTTAAAAACTAAGTTATAAATGCAGACGCTCCCTTGGTGCAACGCTGGGTGTAAATAT
The DNA here is from genome assembly GCF_040954835.1 of Lepisosteus oculatus. Classification (NCBI taxonomy): domain Eukaryota; kingdom Metazoa; phylum Chordata; class Actinopteri; order Semionotiformes; family Lepisosteidae; genus Lepisosteus; species Lepisosteus oculatus. The sequence goes on from NC_090705.1 coordinate 21,759,611, forward strand.
CAAAATATACATTCGTCCCGGGCAGAGGCCGAAGAGCGCCCAGCTGGGGTGCGCGGGGAAGAGCAGGACACTAGTGAAAGGCAGGGTTTAGGAAGGCGTACAGTCTGGGCAAGTTTAGATTACACTTTTCTAAAATGTATTTGAAAAATAAAAACGATTACAATCTAATCCTTCCACGTTTGATCCCAAAATCCCAAGAAATATAAATCTAAACGGGTAGAAAGCTATGCTGAACGTTTATTAAGTTACTTAGAAGACAAAGAAACTGTATCAATTTATGTTGCATTAGCCTGCTTATGATTAAAAAGACACATATAAATAAACACGCGTTTGCGATTTAAATCAAAACACGATTTAAATCAATATAAATGTTTATATTGTAATGCATACTGTCCAGCCTCCATTTCTCTATAAAAAATTACTCTATTACACACACACAGAATAGAAGCAGGAAGCAGAAGAAGGGACTGTTGTCAGAAGGGAAGAAGGTGACTATTCATTGTTATCAAAAATGACTTAGAATCGATCATGTTGTGATATTTTGAAATATCACAGTCAATTGATTGTCCATAATATCGCTATTCTATTTTTTCGAAGAAATGTTTGTTAGAAGAAAAGTCCAGCACCAGCTGGATTTGAACACACAACCCGTGAGTTGGTAATTGGGCACATAGACCAGTAGGCTACAAGGGAAGTCGCATGAAGAGTGAGGCGAAACAGCCCTACACAGCCCTGTCGCAGTACACAAATATAATCATATCGTTATTAAATTCTTTAGATACGTGATTCCATATTATATTCCCTTTTAATCAAATTCTAAAAGTATGCTTGTTGACTCCGGTATCTCTTTAGTTAAAGACTTCGATGCTTAAAATGTTTAGGGAGAAATGGAATACTAGTGTGTGTTTTTTGGTACCAAGACCAGCTATATACTGTATGTTTATGTTCCAAAATTAATATTGTTTATGGCCTTCACACGCGTTACAGTATGCTCCTATTCTTTTTATGCTCAGCTACTAAGATTTCCCTTCAGTGATAAAATTCAATATCTACAACAGGCACAGTAAAGACGTTTACTGTAAATCTTTCTACAATAGATTAACTGTCGTTCAACCAATCACGTACCCCGGTACCCCGCGTCATCTTGCATCACGATGCGCGACGCCGTAGCCAATTACCTCCGGTACGTGTCTATACCGCGCACTTTGAATGGCTGCATCTGTATATTCCAACTTCCTCTATGGATCACTTTGCATTTATCAATGTCAAACTTCATTTGCGATCTACTTTGCAACCCATGGGTTTATTTTAAATCTTTCAGCAATTGCTTTGCCACTGTTTCAAAGTTTTCCACTCACCCTGTTTTTGTATCATCTGCAAATGTAACTACTTTGCCAGCTGTATTAGAATTTTTGCTTTACATTATACAGTATATAGATCATTGATTAAGTCATTAATAAAGATCTAAAATGGCAATTTTATCAAACACTTTCTGAAAATCTACAGTAAATATATCATGCCATATACTGTACGTTTGTGTTATTAAATGTGCTAGTTGCTTATAAGAATATTTCTGTCAAGAAAATGGCACTGTTTGCAAGATTAGTTTTTCTAATTTAACAGTGGTTCTTCCACTTTTCCATAATCTACAGGTCCAGGGGCACCATTTAAACGTTCTTCTCATTTTCTTGAAAAATGTTTTGGAAAAAGGGCAATTCCAATTGGCAAGTTTTATGTAATATTTTATAATTTGGAATACAGAAACAATACAAAATAGTAGTTATTACATTTTAAAATAAACAACCAAAATAAAAGATTAAACAAATGACATTTCTTGACAAAACTTAATGGTAAGTAACCTGAGATTTCATTAATAGCCTGTCAGTTGACATTTGTCATCTGAATTTCACCTCCTTCACTTGCATTGTGTGTTACAAATAGATATTTTGAAATCCCTTTGAAAGGTCTCTGTGTTTAGTCTTTAAAAGTGTGACTGCACTGCATTCATTAAAGGTGGGCACTTTAATTACTCGATTTCACAGACAAGTGAGTCCCACAGAACAGCCTTCATGTCAATGATTAAGTCCACATTTTATATAGTGGTAATCCACGTGGACATTACCAGATAAGACTGCCATTTTGCATATTGCACAGGTTTTTTTATAGCAGACTTTTCATGGGTTGTTAATACATTAGGTTACTAAGTAAAACAGCCGTAAAAATGCAGATTTTGAGAGAAACCATATTAATGGCAAAATTATTTTAAACAAAGAAAAGATGACTATGTATGAGATTAAACCACAAAATGTTAAAAGAATGAAATTTTCATTTTATGTAATTTACTACAGTAGGAGATGTTTCAAAACAGATTATATATTTTAGAAAATACAGACGCAACCACTTGAAATGTGTGAGGTTTCAGGTAGCATACCTCAACAAGGGCTGCGGAATGACAATCAGCCTCTCAGTTTTTTTACTTTTTTCATTAATCTGACGCAGGACTACACTACTCTGTAAACCCGCCAGATGATGGAGTGTACTGCAGCCTCCTACTGTATGGTTGTCAGAATAATCTTATTTTAATAATAAAAATTAAATGTTCATTAAACCATCAGCGCTTTCCTGGGTTAATCATACTGTACATTATGTATACTGTGCTAGTGACAACTTAATTAAATACAATAATTGAGCATACCCTGTAGCTTAATATGCTTAGATGCAGTATGTCACAATACTGTATAACACTAACAGAATTATATACAGTACTTTTTAATTACATACAGTATACAGATTTATACATACAGTATACAGTTTACAGAAACAGTATGTAATAATTTCTGAAATTCAGGAAAAAATATATTTGTATATCTTTCACAATTAAAAGCTGTTTTTTTTGCCTTTATGTTTTTTTTCTGTAACTGTAACCATTAGTAATAAGCTCTGGATAATAGAGTAACAACAATAGACTATGCAAGGGAAAACTAGGAAAACATTTTATTATATTTTATTATTAGAGAAAGAGTTTTTATTATTCCCAGGGGCCAATTTCATAGTACAATTTGTGAATTGGCTGGCAATTGAACCCCATATTCCTGCATGACAGGTGAGAATTCGATCACTGAACTGCCAATGTGTCACTGATTTTTCATAACAACAATAATGACGGCAAGTGTTCATGGGACATGTAGTTAAATAACTCAATGCAGAAAATGTTTACACACAATGTACTTTATTTCCAGCTACTGTTTCAGCTATACAGTATAAATATATTTAATTAATATTGTTATTGATGTTCAAAAACATATGTACATATACGTTTGTTATTTCTATTTTTGGTTACCAAAATTTTCCTTTGGTTATTTGATTGCATATTTATATTCTATATTCAGTGGATTTAAAGAAGTAGCACAACAGATTAAATGAAGCAGCTATTTCACTAACATCTAACACACACATGCCACCTATTGATCTTTGTCCAGTGAAAAGCTCATTTTGGAATGCCTAATAATAACCTAGTACAGTGCAGCTAGTTTGCCACAGACAATAGTTTGATGCACTTTTGCATGACTACATTTGTATACAGGTTATATTGTTATAATGTACAGGCCCTAAAACACAAGACAAAATTTAGAAAAGAAATAAACCCCTTTTATTGTACAATTTCTGTACACATATATCATTTTTTTTGGGACCTTTGATTAAATAATGTCTGAGATCAAAGTTTTCATAGAAAATGATTTAATCCCTTTCACAGCTTGGAGCAGGCAGATATTTAAAGATGAAGGAATGGGGGGATAAATTGTGGAAAAGAAACAAAATCAATATGTATCCTGGGGGCTATTTCTCCTGCAAAGGGCTGCAAATTTAAATTATTTTTTTTACTTAAAATGTTCTTCAATATTTTCTTTGATATTTTTCATTGTTATTAAATGGAAACTTTAAGGTTTAATGATTGCCCCGTTTAAAAGACCGAACTGTGAGTAAAGTGTGAATGATTAGAACCACCACAATTGAAGTCCAGGACAACTTCTAGATTACTCAAAAACATCTATGCCGTGGATCTTTTTGTGAGCCCTATGGGCATGCAGTTCATGTAACAAGAGATCCAATATTTAAAGTAGGAGAAAGTTATCATAGTTAAACCTCTATTTAATGACAAAGATTCTCATCCTTAACAGCTGCCACCTTTTCCCTGTAACATTTTCTATTTATTTATTCAACAATTTGATGCTGAATCATTCTATTATCTCTCCATATACACTATATGTTCCAAAAGTCAATTTGTTGTCAAAGCTCTTGAGTAATAGTAAATGTTTTGCATGTGCTGCTTTTCTGGTACTATGTAAAAACAAGTTTATTACTATTAAGTTTGGGTGGAGTGGTGGCTCAGTGGCTAAGGACCTGTCGCTGGAAGGTTGCCAGTTCAAATCCCCCAGCCGGCAGAGGAATCCTACTCCATTGGCCCTTAATCCCAATTGCTCCAGGGGTGCTGTACAATGGCACTCTCCCTGTCTGTGTGTCTCATGGAGAGCAAGCTGGGGTATGCGAAAAGATAATTCCTAATGCAAGAAATTGTAAAGGGTTAATAATTGTTATTTAAAAAATATTGACACAGCAATAGATTATTAAGACATGCTAGTTTAATTGTTTTCTTAAGAAAATGCAATTGTTTCTGAATGTTCACTTTTTAAGGCTAAAATGGAGACTTTTATGGTTATATTAAGATGTTGGAGACAAATCTGTGTAGCGGCGAGGCTTAATAATAAGGCAGAACTAAGTGTTTCTGAGCTTCCCAAATGAGGCCCCATTTCTCTGTTCATCTCTGTGGTGCAGCCACAGAGAAACCATTCATGCAAGATGTTTTCTTTTGATAAGGACAGCTCCCACAGGGGGATGCACTTCGCTAAGCCTGGCTATCATGATCAATGGTCATCCATTGGCGCCTATCTGTCTAGGGAGTGCTAGTTGGACATCTGGACTGCATTCCTAAGTGTCAGGAGTAAGCGACTCATATCTCACCTTGATCAACCAATCAGGGACTGGTAGGGCCGAGTAACCCACGTGGGACTCTGATGCCCATGGAACTTTCAGCCAATCAATGAGCTGAAGTTCCTCCAGGTAAAAACAGGCAACACAGAGATTCAACAAGATTCAGAGAGATTCAGTAAGATTCTGAGGAGAATTCTAAAGGGAATTCAAAGGAGAATCCCAAGGGCAGGATATTCTCGCAGCGCGCCTCCTGACCATCCTGAGACTCAGCCCGGACAACCACGGAACAGCCAGTGTGTCCGAGTGCCAGAACTTTCCTTTGTTCTAAGAGTTTAGAGTGGAGGTTGCCAGAGAGTAACCAGCAGCAGGCCTCGTGAACAGGTCGGAACTGTGGAAAGCTGAATCACTATTCAGAACTAGCTCTTCATCAGGAACGAACCGGTCCTCTTCCTGACTTGCTGGGACCCACAGTCATCTTTTCTCCTGTGCACAAACTTTGCTAGTTAAAGCCAACACTAACTAGCCGGTCAGTGAGCATCAGCAGCGCACCGTCGCAAGCCGCACAGCACAGCCTGGCACGGAGCCAGAGAGCGCGGATTGGACAGCAACAGCCTGCAACTGTTTCTTTGTGCCCGCAGGAGATCTGAATCCCCAGAGATTGGATGAGTATTCAACTTCAATGCATTACAGCTCGAGAATTCAATTGTTATCCCAACCAGTTGATATCAATTTAATTCCTAAGAGTTATGTACTTGTTTGAGTATCTAATGTAGAAGTTGTAACCAAGTTCATTTACGAAACAGTCTTAATGAATGATATACTGAACGTATGTCCTCTTGATATGTGTAACACTTTGTAACTGATTGAATATATACCTTTTGTATTCTGATAACCCTCTCGATAAGATCTGTTAGGTTTATATGCATATTCTATGTATTAATAAATGTATCCTCGTGTATTAGTACCTGTGTGTGTGCGTTGTTTGAGTTATATCGCATGGTTGGATTCTAAAGCCACCAAAAGAATCAACTTTGTGATTTACTGCTACAATTAATACAAATTGCTACAAATCTCAGTAAATGCCCAAACCCTACAGAACTGGTGCCTTCAGAGAGCCACTATGATTACATATTTGGCGTCCCTGAACCGGTTTTCCCTACATCTGTATAAGTGCATACCTGTATGTATAGTACATCAGAACAGACCATACATTCTAAACCATATGGCTTTGCTTAGGAGACAGACAATGGCCAAAATCAACAAGACACACTCAGTTCATATAATGAAGATGGAGGCAAGTAGTCAGTTTGAACCACAAAGCTTTGCTGTTCATTGTGTTTATAATGCTACTTTGTGGTATAATGGAAAATGAAAACTAATTCTCAATAAAAAAGACACTAGGCCAGTTAATAAAAAACAGACCGAAAGCCACCTCGTTGATCCTCATTACAAGTGCATGTGTGCTGTGCCCAAAATCGGGACATTGTCCAGGCTCTTTATACCCAGTTCATCCCATGCAATGCATTTTAGAAATCTGATGAATTTTAATCAAAAATATGTTCTTCTCAATTTAATATCCGATACCTCCCCAGTACAAATGGTGAGGCACAATAGTGTGAAAAAATTATTTAATGTGGGCAGCTGCTAATTGATTGCTGTACATCTTGTTTGGGTTTTGCTAGCAGATAGTAACAAGAACATTAGTTTGCTGAATTTCAGAACATTTCTAAGTCAGTAAAGTACAGAATTCTGCCAAAGATATTGTTTCTGAACGCACTTTTGTTTTCACTTGTTCTATGAAATAAGACAATTACTCTTTTTGCTGACACCCTGAATACTCAATACCATATTTATAGCCAGGACTAACCAATTTCTCCCCCCTGTCTACCTTATGGACAGACCCAGAAGACTGTGCACAGACAATTATTTCAGGACAGAAGTTCATACACGCTAACACCTAGTAAACTTGCATTAAGGGGCCAATGCTAGCTGCTGAGCTCCAACACAAGCAAAGCTCTCTCCCTACTCTCTGCATCAGGACACTCCCAGGACAGAGTGAGCAGCTGCTATGTTGGACTATTGACCAATCAAGCTTGCTCCATTTTCTCAAAGGGACTTTGAACAAGGACGTTTGACCAATCAATCTTTTAATATAAAACTTTCACATTATAATTCTTGAGAGTTGAACTACTATTTCAAACATGTTTGATGTTTAGATAATGATGTAAATCTATATTTACTTGTATCTGAGAATTAGAATGTGATGTAATTACATGAAACTGATAAGGCCTATGTGGCAGAACACATCATTAGAGTTAACTCTGAAGTTAAAGGCCTCTAAAACAAAGGAAATAAAGAAAATTAATTTAGGACTTACCTTTTTGTTTGTAGTATGTTTTATCTCAGTAGGCCAGAAGGAGAAAACTAAAAATATGGGTGAGTGTTGAAATGTTTAGTTGCTGCAGTTACTCCTTAAAAGGTCACATACCTTTTTTAACAGTCAAAACCACATTCAGAGTCACGGCCAAATTTAAACCCTGGAAAACAGTCTCTGGATGGCCACCTGTCTGTTTTCACAGTGCCCTCTTCTGGACTGGAGGGCATGGAAATACTTTTTGTTGGGGGAAATAAGGTAGAGTATGTATTGTGTTTTGGTGTAATGTGGTATTTATTAGTTGAAAATGTGTAAAGGAGCAAGGTACCTTTAAGTTTATTGTGGGAGGTTACAGCAGTGGAAGTTTCAGAATAAAAGACAAGGTGAGCTCTGCTCGGTCAGTTCTCTTGTGTGAACCAGGGTAGGGGGTGCTCTGGTTGTTTTGTTATGTTTTTTGTTTTGGAGGAATAGATCCTGTTGTACCTATCCCTGTTGCCTTATAAATACAGGAACCTTTATGCATCTTTTTTTGCATCTGTATGGGTTTAATGTGGCATCTATGAAGAACTGAGTCCAGGTGACTGCACAGGAAAGAGGGAGTCCTGTGACAATATAGATATATTGTATATTTAGAATCTGTGTGAGATTTGTAAATTATGATGTTTGATTGATTCCTAAATTAAAGCTCCCACATCATTAAAATCTAAGAGTGAAATCTGAAGAGACCAACTTCTCCTACTGAATTCATGTCTTAATTGGCATTATGGAGATATTTGAGAGCACACATTTATTACACAATATGTTTTAAATTTTAGGTTGGTACAGTTGGAATAAAAATATTAGAAAATTCAGATTTTAGTTTTGCAACAGCTTTGCCCTGTAATACAAATGATGACAAGAGTGTAATAAAAAGTATGTTACAAAATCTGTAATTTCCCAATTGGGTGTATAAAAAATGTTCTCTAAAAATAAAATATTATCATTAAGTAGGGAAATTCTCAGGACTGTTCTTCCAGCTTAGTCCTCTTGGTCTTTTTGACAAATCACTTTAAAAACCACAGCTGAAAGGGACTATTATACAGTATACTCACACTCTTCACCGAGTAAGTGAATAGTAGGTCTGTTTTCAATTGCTTTAAATGTGTGGCCACTTTCTGAAGCCTGCACAAGGATGAGGGCTAATTGAAGATTAGGCATTGAAACAGTTTGGTCAAGCAGTTGGAAGGGGATGTCAGCCAGGCTATTTCTCTTTAAGAAGTTCCATTAAAGAAAGTGCCTTTTGAGAAAAACACCTGCATCCCACAATGTGTTTTTGTTCCTGAAGAAAAAAAAGAAAGATAATTACACAAATCTTGTTTTCTATCAGAATATCCTATCTTTCCCATTCGCTGTGTCAATTGTCATTATGTTGTATTGCTCTGGTGTTACCTGTGATGTCAGGATCCCTTTTGTTGGACATCGTTCTCAATTAAGCTTTCCTTGTTAAATGAAATGGAAAATGGCTTAACTGTGCCACAAAATGCATACTGAAGAGTTTCCAGCTTTGTTTAGAGCACATTGCATAACTCTTAAAATTCTTCATTCCATGTTGTTGCAATTAAAACTTAACATACCCAATGCTATTGTGAAGTAAAATGATTTCTATATTATTATTTGGAAACACCAAAAATGCTAAATAAAAAATGTTAAAAATACTGGCATCCTCTTGTTTCTGGAAAGCATTACAAGTATTACTATATAGTATTATAAATACAACTTATTAGAAATATTATTATAGTAATGCAGTAATTAATATATTATCTGGATTCTGAAATATGCTCATTCTGAATTGCAATAAATATTCAGTAATGTTTCAGATTGCAATAGAAATAAGGTTTAGTAGATATTCTAATCAAACTACTGTCAATTAATGTTTACGAATTTTACAAAAGTATCTATAGAAACACACAAGTATATATTAAACCTTAAAGCTAACCTTAAAGCTAATGTAATCATTCTAATAGCAGCCCAGTAGATTGGCGTTTGGTCAATATTACTAACACCTTTGTGTGTTATACACATATTATATATATATATTGTGATGCCATCAGGGGTAGGGTGTCTGAAAGGCAGTCCCTTCCCTGATGTGCTGTACCTTTGACACACTTATGTCCTTATTTGGAGGGCTAACTTGAGCAGCTGGCTGCAGAGTGGCAGCTGTAGCAATTACCAAAGTAAAGAGCGTCTGTGTACTCCTCATTAACACATACTGAATAATCCTGTGAGAGATGACTGGTGATGGCCAGAGATGGAGAGAAAGTGCCTGAGAGTGCAAGATACACATTAGCCAGATGCAAGGGAAGATGTCAGCTGAGATAGAAGCTACCACCTGTGACTTAGATGCCACTGCGCTACAGGGGAACTACAAAGTTTATAAACAGCCTTGAATAGAAGCTGTCTTTATTTAGTTGGTAAACAGTTTAGCTATCCAGCTGTACCTATTAGTTAGAAAACTAAAAGGAGTATAGTTGGAAACCAAGTGAAGGGTTAGGGGTTATTATGTTTTATTCTTTTTGTTTCATGGTGATTGTGTAACTCCACATTTATAATAAATGACACAGCTAAACCTTACAGCCTGTGTTGGGTTCATATCTTTTGATTAGTTACCCACTTAAATGTTCACATTGTTTTGTCAGAATCACAATATATATACAGTATATTACTTTCATATTCATTTTCGTGCCTTTATTGAAAGATTTTTTTTCTTTTAAAATGTTTCAGATTTACAAGAAAAGGGAAAATTGGAGTAAAAATTTTGGAGGTTAGGGAAATGCTGACATTGTCATAGTGTTTCCCATAGTAAATTATATTTCTTTTCATGAGAACAACAATTCATGAAAATCAATAGATTTAAGTGTTATTTGAAGACTATTTGGATTATCCCAGACCTCCTTCATTCCTTTTCATAAAATTGTCTGGCGGAACATAATCCTGCCAACAAAAAAAGATAACCTCGGAATGATTCATCAGCATTCACAAGAACCAGTCTATGGCTGAAATTCACAGTTAAACCAGTTTTATCTAAAAACATGTGATCACTTACTGTACACACCGAAAAGCACTGTTTCATAGGAAGCTTCCAAAAATATGTGTAGGTACACACCAGATATGCTCTCAGTGCATCTGTGACTAAGGTGGTCGGGGACAGTCTTCATTTGGACTTGCTCATGAAGTGCCAAATTAATTTTATATGCAAGTTAAAAATGGATTGTTTCTTATTTATAGTGATTTAGAAGAGAAAATGTTCTATTTTAGACTATTTCCCATCAAAACACATTTGGTTTTGGGTGACTTAAAATAATTATAAAAAACACAAAAATATAACAGCAAGCTGCACGTCAGACTTTAGCAGCTGGTAGTAAAGCTTCTATAGGTTAATAAATATGGTTGAATAGCAAAACATAGCATCCAACTCTAGTAGTAATCCTGTAAGTGAGCAGCTGAAGAGGTGACAGAGACTTTTATTATAGAATGAACCACTTAATGAATGCCAAGAACAGAGATATCAGGGCTGCAATTAGCATATAGATAGTACAAAACACTGAGCTCCAGAACAGAGCTCAGGCCTTTACCAGATTGTATGACAATCAAATCTGAGAAAAATGCCCTAAGCTATTAATTGGAATTGTGATGAAAGGCTTTACTGATTGCGGCATTAAATGAATTCAGATACTGTATAAACATCTGAATAAAATACCTGTTCAGTAGCTGAGTCTAAAATTACAAGTTTAAATCAATGTTTCTGTTTCTTAATCATTTTTCCAATATATGTAAGTTTTATCAAAGATCAGTCTACATCAATAATCAAGTTTTTGTGTAAATGCAGCAATACATGATAAAATACAACAGTACTAGCATTAGTATTATTTGTGTTACTATGCTGTTGTTGGCTGGGGCAATGGTAACTGACCAAATTAATATGCAGTTTACAATACTTCATTCTGAACCCTATCTATTCTTACAAGTATGAACCAACTAGACTGTGAAGAAAAAATGTAAGATCTAAATAAGAATTGCTGTATTTTAATCAATTGATATTGTTTTCTACAAAGGTCAGAAGCAACATACACAAAACAAATTTCTCTTTAAAAGGTACTGGTAGGAATAGTCTTAAAGGTTAGGATATTGGGTTTTGGGGGAAATGCGTAGCCAATTTTCAAAAGGTCATAAGCATGCAGTATGCTTTAAAGTTGACTTTTGCCACCATTGAATGGGATGGTTTGATGGCAACTTGATTTTCCATTCATTGATACAGAGGTCTTATACATATAGACTTGTATATGAATTAACAGGAAAATAAATAATATAAATACATAAAAAGAGATGATTTGTGTTCAAATGCCTCATCATACTATACTGTACAATATATCAATATGCAACAGTTATAATAAAAGTTTAACGTTTTTAGTACTGTTGTAACAGAAGAAATAAGGTTCTTGATCCCGAGATGAAGTAAAACAGATGAGTTTATTGCATGCAAGGAACAATAAAGCCGAAGTCTTGTTTCCTGCAAGAAACAACAAAACCGAAGTATTGTTCCACGTACTGTTACAAACTTTTGGGTTATATAGTGTTTTCTTCTCCGTTTCTGACGTCACTCGGTCTGATGGTAAAGAGGGGGGTTCATGGTATTTGGCCAGTTTACGATGTTCTGGGCAAATGGTCAGTTTAACATTACACCGAGGGGGGTTCCTAGCTTGCATCTGCAATCCTTATCAGTTAACCCCCTTTCCTGCCATAAACCCCAGCTTGTGACTTAGAAGTCTAAACCCCCTACAGAAAGGATTAAATTCAAACCCCCGTCTTCACATCTTTCTTCAGTACCATATTTAAAACTATTCTTGTTCTTCCTGAATTTTGTTCCTCTGGCATTCATAATGAACCTATAATGAAAGTAAAAGAATAGTACTATTGAGATTATTTTTCCTGTGCAGTCTAATACTTGTAAGACTTCTTACAGTCTTTATACCACTGGGAAAACATTTTCCTGGCCAGTGATACTGACCATGTTTGGAAACCTAGGCAGTGTCATTAGTGTCAGTGTCATAACGCTGGGGTTACACCGCTACTCTTTTCGAGAACCCCTGGGATTTTTAATGACCACAGAGAGTCAGGACCTCGGTTTTATGTCTTATCCAATGGACGGTACTATTTTACAGTATAGTGTCTCCGTCACTATACTGGGGCTTTAGGGCCCACACAGACTACAGGGTGAGCGCCTGCTGGTCCCAGTAACACCTTTTCCAGCAGCAACCTTAGTTTTTCCCAGGAGGTCTATATCATCCAGGCTCCCACTTGCTTAGCTTCATGAACCACAAGAGACAAGGAGAGACTGAGAGTAAGACTTAGAGAAGAAAAGTTGTGGGAATCTTGAACAAGCTGCCTAGGTTTGTTGTTGAAGTTGACACCCTTACTTCTTTCAAGAATTGGCTTGATGAGATCCTGACTACACTAAGCCACTAGCCAGTAAACAAACTTGACAGGATAAGTGGCCTTCTCTCACTGTAATCACTTTACAGTATGTTTTTGAGTTAGATAACAATAAACTGTATGTGTGTGTGTGGAAGGAAAGCTAAATATTTTAAAGATTCCTTCAATAAATACAGCACGGGCAGACAAGAGAACCTACTTAATAAACATGAATATCATCATATGGATGTGTAACCTAAAGAACAAAATTTAATTAACTGAAATTTGCTTCAATTTGTCTTTGAAAGCTTTGTTTAATGAGGAATAAATGTAAAAAAATAACTGTTAAAGGAAATGTTTATTTTATACCACATACTAATGAATAATTTGAAACCAAGAAAACATTCATTTATTGATTTAATGCAACTGTTTCATTCTGCTTAACATTGTTTTCAGACACTACAGTGCTAAGTGAGCTTTTGGTAATAAAAAATGGTGTGTTATCTTTATGCCAATAATATTGCCAAGAGGCGCATAATTTGCTTTGTGGACATTAGCCTAAAATTGAACTGTCAGAAGTAAAATTGTCTATTTAATTTCTCACATGCAAATGTCGGGTTTTGCTTTGTGAGTTAAAACTTAATTGTTAATGAGTATTTCAATTAATTTATTTTTTACATAGTATTGTGCTGCAGTTGAAAATGTTATGTTTGTGTTTAGCTTCTTGGTCAACTGATATTGAATAAATTTAACTTTAGCAGAAGTTTACCGGAAAATGATCATGCATGCCTCTTTTTTGCAGGTGAAAAGCAACTTAAATTGAGAATGCAATGCAGTCAAATTATGTCTGATTTAACTGCATAACTGCTTAATAAAATATACATTTGATTTTACCAGTAAGCCATACCCTATTCAATTTTTATCTAATTTACAACTTGGTCAAATGCATGAATAAATTATGCTTTCCCCTTTGCTGTCAACACTTTGAAGACATCCTATGATTTTTTTAAACATAAACCATAATGCTTACAAATGATAGTTTTTGAAGTGGGTATGCTGTAGCTAGCATCACAGTATTATGAATGGGTATTGTGTGTTTTCTTAAAGTTTTTGGCAACTTTATGTAGTATGATCATTTTGTGATCTATAAGAAATTGTCACATCTTTTTATTTAATAAACCAATTTTAAAAAGAAGATCATTATATGAATGTACTTTCTAAAGTTTTTCCAAACTTTTCCTAATCCCACTGAATTTCAGTTTTATGAGGAAAAATTCACATTATTTCAACAAGATCATTTTGCAGAGATTTGAGGGGTGATTGGACTGAATAAAAAAGAAATGTGCATATTGTAATAGACTTGATGTCAGGAGTTTTTTAATGAACAGCCTGTCCCTGCATACAATAAAAGGATGTGTGCAATGATCTACAAAGATTATTGTCATACCCTTGAGAACATAAAAGAAAAGCTTCTCATTTATCCCTCAATAAGTGACTATTAGGGAAATCTGTATACTGCAATAGAACAGGCGCACAATTGTTTAGCAAGTTGGGAGCATTTGCAATGATGAAAACAAGGATATTTCAGAAAAATAATCATGACTGAAGCAACAAAAGAAAGAAGAAATAAATATGCATAAGAATACAATGAATAAACCGTTAGTTAAAAAAGGCATTGTGCAAAAGAGTTTGTAGGACACAAGAATGAGAGTATTCAATAGATTTTATTTAATAAAAACTTGAATTGTAAGAGAAGACTCATTGACATGTCAATACCCTTTCACCAGTTAAAAAGGATGCTTAAGCTCTCTTAGACTGTAAAATTACCATCAAGAATCTGCATCATTTGATGTTTTTTTCAATAACATAAAATGTATAATTATCTAAGTTATTGCAGCAAAATGAAGTAGAACTTGACAACCTTCTAAAGCTCTTCCAGAAAGTGTAGAGCAAAAAGAACAGCACTAATTTTCAGGGGAACATAATTTCCATTTCTCCCTTAGTCCCCAAAGAAATTAAAAATTATGTAAAAGCAGCATCAACAAATTTTTCATTTGGTTTTTCAGTTTTTGCCAATTTGCAGATAATATTGTCTTTGTTAGTACCAATTTCTATATTTGCAATGAAAAAAAAAGTATAATCCATATTGATTTTAGTTTTATTAAAAGGGGAAATCCACAGCTACTGTACAATATACAGTACATACATCTAGCATAGGCCACTTAGTAATTACTGTATATAAGAAAATGTTTATCTCCCTTCTGAATGTGTTTTAGGTTTTTAAACTAAAACAAACAATATAAGAATCAAGGACAATTTGCATATACGATTAGATCTATTTCAGTTAAATAGAAAGGCCCTATTTTAGTGCCTTTTTTAGGTTGTTCTAAGGATATCTGACAACTTGTCACTGTCCACATGAACATCCAGGTTCGATGATGACAGATCACAAGAACTAACAGCTTCCAAACTGAAGAATGGGGAAAAGATGCTTAAGATGTGGTTTGATTCCATAAGCGTTATACTTACAGTACTATGTCATCCTAAAACAGCATAGAGATTAACTGGCAAACTAAGAGAACATAGCTACTGCTATTTGCCGAGTTGTTCACTTGAAAGCTCCATGGAAGTATCCAGTAAAGACTGGCTGCAGTATTTTGCAAACAAAGGCTGTACCAACATTTCAGTGTTTACACAGTGGGTTGTACTTACTGTCATTGGGAAGGTTAGGATTCTGAATAGAGATGACTCAAGACCATTTACTATAATTACTATGGCAGTACATTTACCATTTTCCATTTACCCATGTTCTATACTATGAATTGGGGTACAATTATCTCATCTTTTCATTGGTTAAAAATCCCAAAGGAAATTTGGGGTTTTCCCATGAGGGAATGGTCATTTATAGATTTTTGTTACAGTCCCCAGACGGGGGGTTTGGTTCTCAGGGCAAGTGAACATTAACAATACAATCAAACAAGAACAAGAAACAAGAAGAGAAAATGTGCAAATGGCAGGGGTGAACAACTGAGTATTTAGTCCATCACTCACAATGTTTCCTTTCTGAAGCACATTTATAGGTATAACTCCACCAAGTACAGTACTGTACATGTCTGACTCTGTTTTTAACAGTGTCCAGTTCATCATGTCATTAGATAAGAGGAAACACTTAGAATCATTCAAAAGTCATATTATGTACAAGCAACCACTAATATTTAGGATAAACAAAGTACTAGACTGATTCCACTGTTCATGCAGATTGCATTCTATTTCTAAAAACACAGGCTGTCTAACAGACCCACAGAGCAACAGTACATGAATAAATATAATTAAACAGATGGCTGTGCCTGTTGCTACACTCCATACAGGCAGCAAGTGATTTCTGCAGAATTATCTAAGACAAATCTTTCCAATATGAGAGAAATCTTTTTAATATTGACAAAACAGCCTATATTGACATTGCATGAAAATTAAATGGTCTAAAAAACATGCATTGACTGAGTCCTGCTTTTTAGCCATAGCCACAGATTTGCTCATCTGGCATATTCCATAACTGATTCACTAATGATCCTGGGAGTTAATCCTCGGATTTCCTTTGTTCAGCATTGAAATATATCATTCATACGCATATGGTAGCTTTATTGGAAAGGCATTTTTTTAGTGAACTGAAGGGAACTTAGGGAACTGAAGAGGGGCTGGAGTAAGGAACACTTGTGGGTTATGGGACAGAAAAAGGAAGGGCTGGAGCGCCCTTAGGAGGAGGAGTAGCGATTGTGACAGATATACCCTGCTTTCTTTAAAAATATCGGAACTCCTTTTGTCTTCTCATCCACTGTTCTAAACAATGACATCTTCATACAGTATTTTCAACTTTACATAGCACAATCTCTATTTTATTCCTGGATTCTACTTATGTATGTGAGGCTGTAGACAAATATATATAAATTAATTAATACTGTTAAGCTTTAGGTGACTGAGAAGTGTCTCTTAGATTTTAGATAAGGTTTGTGACACTTGAAAGTGTAAATACATCTAGCCTCAAAGCAGAGAGGATGTTTTCTGAGGTCTTCAGCAAAAAACTTTTCTAAAGTTTACCTTGGTATACCTACTGTAGGTAAGTTGTGGGTTAATGACTGTCAGTGAGTGGTACAGAAACACACAATATAAGATCACAGAGCACAGAAAGAGAGAAGAAGAAACAAGAAGGAAAAAAGAGAGAAGAGAGACAGAGTCCAGAGGAGTTGGAACCTGATGCTTTTGCCAGACGAGACCCCTACTTTATGATCATCCAAACAAAATATGACTGGAGCTAAGTATTTGAACCTTGCTGGAGAGAGCTTGATTTTCTGTGTTTAGGGAATCTGGGTTTCCAGAGTAAAATATACCTCAGTTAGAAAGGTCTTTCCTACTTGTGAGCACATTTCTAGAATAGAGAAATAGGCTCCCATTTATTTTGTGGCATTTGGGGTGCACAGAGAGAGATTTAACTGCAGGTTGCATTGTACTTTGTTAGAAGGCAGCTTATCTCTTGTGTGGCCTCTGTAGGCATTAAGAATTTAACGCTTAGTAGCGGTCTGGGGTTTTCTGGGTGACCAGAATATTAGGCCTCTGAAATTCCTTTTTTGTAAATACTGTACGTACAGTAACTTTTGTGTTTTATGTTTTGTCCTGTGTAGTGTAGTTTGTGTCTTGTCATTGTAATAAATATTTGTGTAACCGGGTGTGCCTGGATCATTACTCCTTTCAACAAAGCTGTGCCAGAGAAAAATGAATTCACATGCCTCCAATTATACTAACCGCTCAAGTATATTCAATCACTTACAAGCCGGGGGTTATAAATCCATATTTTACATATTGACTTAACCAGCTGGTTGAATCCTGATTTTCACCATTTTAGTAAACCCTCCCCCCCTTAGTGGCAATATATACTTTAGAAATAAAGTTAAATAATAAAAGTTTTACTAGGAACCAAAGCATCCAAGAATTGAATGTTTTGTGAATATTTGAATACTTGGTAAGAAAGGCTTGGTTTAACCTATTTGATTACTGTAAGCCTCCTGGCCATACGATGAGAAGGCTCAAACCTTATTCAGAAGGAGTGAACCAAGGGGTAACTGTAAGGTGGAGAAGGGATGCTTGAGATGAATGTGAAGGGAGGTATTTGTGTTTGATAATTTGTCATTCCTCATGAACTTCAGTTAAGAACTTCAATTTATTCCATTATCTCAGCCATAGCCTCATCAACAGCAAATAGACAACATACCTGCTAGTTTTGCATTGAATTCAACAAAATGTAGCTACAGTATGCCTCACCTACACTGTTTTGGGCTAAATTTTAAAATAACAAAACATTTTCACATTTCAAAGTAAACCTTACAAAGACAAATCTTTAATTTTACTAAATAAGGGCACAGACACGGAACATAATTAATTATTATCCAGAAATCATGATGATCCTTGAAGTTTAGAATGAGAAGCTAAATAACTACCAGTCAGGCTGAGCAAACAATTAGTATTGTATGCCTCAAAATTAGCACAAGCAGAACTTTAGTGACTTAGTAATTTGGTGAATATTTTGTTACTATATTTATTGTGCTTCTAAAACAAAACCTTTGTAAACTTAAAACTCATTTAAGGCTGCATACAGTAGCTTATAGTTGATTTAGGGGAAATTTGTAAAGAAAATATTAGTGAGCCCAAAAATATTTTCCAACCAAAAGATTATTTCATCACCTGTTTGATTGATCATAGTTGAATTGTTAGAGGCCTTTAGAAATTGGTGATTTTAAGGCCTTCTATGAAACCCACAGGACTACAGGCTCTTGGGGTCAGTGATAGAGATGCCCAATCTAAGGATATGCCGTGCTTATCCCTAGAATATTGCCTCTGTAATAGTAATATATTAGTTTGAAAACAAGGCATATACAGTAATTGTTTTTTAGAAATGTTGTAGTGGTGTTACAACATTTCAAAAATAACTTACTGAATGTAAGTTACACTTAAAAGAAAGGAATATTATATGATGCTTGTCCAATCCAGGAGTGAGCACAAGATGATAAAAGTAACTATATTTGTGTTGTGCACAGTGAGAACAGTAATATTGATGTTCCAATTTATGTAAGTGACTCATTCTTCTATATTTTCATCCAGGAAGGCATGACCTTTTATTGCTAGGCTCTTCAGTTGCCAGGACATCCAATTTCAGCACTATTTCCTATGGCAACAATTGAATTAGAGATATGAGTCATTAAAACTTCTGATAATTCTGTGAGAATCCCCAGGAAGTATGCATATGATGGCTAAATTTCTATCACATAATTACAGAGTTGGTCCCAAGATCACTCATCACTGATGAAGGAAATTAGAGGGGAGCACATTTCACTTAGCATACTTTGTTGTATTAAATACAGTAGATATGTCAGTGCATCTCTTAACTTAAACCAGTGGAGAAACATAATGAAATACAGTTTGAATTACTCCAGTCCTTTCCAAATGGCAGTAAAGACATGATTCTTGTAACTGTTTTACAAGTGCTAAATTATTTAATAGTCTTTACATAAGGAAAGCTATAAATAAAAGCAATCGGTCATTGTGCTCTCCTTTATACTGACTCTAGAACAACATTATCTTATGTAGTTTGGGGTTTAAAACCAAATACTATTCCAAGCAAGGTCTATAATGTGCTGTATAATTTTAACATTACTTTTGTTAGTATAAATTCAAGGCTTAGACAATCTCAGCCTTCTTCTTTTATTTGCAGTCCAGATTAGGAAAATTGTAAGTCAAACTGTTAGTTTTCTTATGTTTCTTATTTCTTATGTAAATGTAATTCAGTTGAAAATAAATCGAAAAGTCCATCTGATATTTAAAACAGAAAACAGTTCTTGCCTCCTGAATGCATACAGTACCTTGTCTGTATACACATTTAATTTCATTTCCATAGACATGAAAATTTCCAACTCCATTTAATTGTAATCATCTGCAGATTTGACAGGCCCATTAGCTATACCAGATTTTAAATAACTGATGTAAGAACAGTGTACCCAACTGCTATGGTACAGCATGCCACTCATGACTTCACTCTATTTTGAGGTAACACCTGATCAGTATTCGTTTTGCTCTTGTTAACCATTTCAGCAGTGGTTAGAATTCTGGTTTTATATCAGAAAGGTTGGGGGCTCAAATCCCAGGTGAGAGTTTGCTATTGTACCTTTGAGTATGGTACAGGACAGAAATGATATTTTCTCTAGTAAAATACCTAGTTGTATAAATGGGTGCAAATTAAAGTTGTTTTATATAAAAGATATTCTCGACGATGGAGTTAGATGAAGCAAAAGGCAGCTTTCTGTATCAGAACTTATGACCTGCGGGTTCTATGTAATAGAACATTTGCAGTATAAACCATTTAGACTTAGATTAACTCAATAACTGATTAACTGAATATTGCTTTATTTTCTCCTTCTTTTTCTTTAAACTACAGTTTAACTAATCTTTTAACACAGCTCTCACTGTCACAGAAAAAAGAACTTCATTATCTCCTGGATGAGTCATGCATTTCTCAACTTTAGGCTACACCAAATTAAATGTGTTTCTCCACAAAACACATAAATCTAAAGAGGATATTTGCTTTAATTTTTCAGAAAATATTGATTAGTATTTGTTTTACAATCCAATACAATCAAATAAAGCCTTATGTAAAGAATGCCAAGCTTATAAATACCATTTAGAAGAAACATTTTGTAATTTTCTGAATGAGTTAATTTCTGTAAACACCGAATACTGCCAATTTTGTTTTCACTGACTTAGACATATCTACCCCAAAAAGTTCATCATCTTCTATACAATACTTTTTTGCAACTCTACCCTGAGATGCACTCAATTCCTCATAGTGCACCAGTAAAAGAAAGAGTGAATATATAATTTTACTTGGAAAAAATAAAGTGAAATTTGTTACGTCCCAGTATGTGGTCCATGTGTGTTTTGTTGCTATGTTCCCCACTTCCTGAGCTTGATTTTTCTTCCTCCCCTATTGGTCCATCATTACACCATTGTTTCCATATTACATCAATTAGCTTCTCGGCCAATCAGAGTGCAGTTTATTTAGTATATAACTTGGTGGTTTTCAGAAGGATGGGGCCTTTCATTTGACTTCGGTCCTGGTTTTGTTCCACATCTTGGGTGTGTGTTTTTGTATAGCTTCGGCTTTGTTGGTTTGTGCTCATCTCCTTGTACTTTTGTTTGTTTGCATTATCTTTCATTTAGCCATTACCTTGCTCAGACGTATTTTATCAACCTCTGTGTTCTTTTGTACCCTGTTACTTGTCTACTCTTGTTTGTATTCATGGTTCACTTGTGTGTTTGTGTGAACTTTTGTGTATAGGGTTAGTTTAGGTTGTCGGGTACATTCTGCACATGTCGTTGATTTTTGTATTAGTCACACTAGTTTAGTACGGGTGAGTGCCTTTTGTGTTGTATGGTTTTGGGTAGTCAGTGAAGGTTAGCTAGGGTGTTTGAAGATGTGGGTTTTGGTTTTCTTTTGTTGTAAGGCCAGCTTCCTTCACTTTCTTAGCCAGTTCCATTTTATTCGTTGTTTTCTTTTCTTTGGCACCACTCTAGTTCCTTACCCTGTGTGTTATTGTGTCCTATTACATACCAGTCACTTATTCACCTTAAAATCACTTTTGCACCAACCCTTGTTGTCACGCTTCCTAAGTCCCTCACAATAACCCACCTGCATCCTAAAACTATCCTAAAAGTTACACCCCTTTACCCCTAGACACTTGGGGTCATAACAACATTGAAGAGCAAGGTGAAAGATATTAGCTTTAATCATAAATACATACATACTGTATGTGTACCTTAACAACAAACAGATATTATCAAAGCACGTTGTACTTTATTAATAAAAGAACTACAGGATTTATAGTAGCGTTGTGAAGTAATGAAGTAGAATTGCTTCTCTATACTACTTAAGTAACTTTTTCCCAGATCTGTCCTTTACTTAATTATTTTATTTTCAGAATACTTTGACTTTTACAAGAGACAGTACTTTTACTCCACTTCATTTCCCAGAAACTCTTCGTCCCTTATTCCTTCTGGGATACTAATGTTTACAGCGAGCTTCTGACTGGGAGATGCAGAACTTCAAGAGCACGCACAAATTGTCTGCCTGCTTTTGTGATGTACTTATTGTTCTGAAGCCCAACCATACACTGTGTTGATTTTTTTTAATTACCATTAAGAAAACACAACAATATTGTTAAAATGGAATACAGGGTGTCCATGTATAATGTCCTTATAATGTACATGGAGATCGTAAAAACATCAATGTTAATGTTAATAATTTCGATGCGCAGATTTTTTATCTAAAGTACTTTCCGCAAAATGTAAAAAAACATGGATGTACAGTATGTGTTTTCTATCTTTAGATGTACACTTAAATTTAAATATCTACTGTAGCTATGTTTCACGAGATGCCATTAATTTAAATGTGTTTTATATCCTTTTTAAATTAAAACTTACAACCACCTCAGCTAATAGTGCCAATCTCCCTGTAACTGGAGAGTTTTATTAAAATTGACAGCAGAGGTGTGTAGGCAGTTTAGAATGATTCGTGTAAAGAAAGGATCAGGTCCAGACAATGTGTGGTAGAGTTTTTCAGATGTCTTTTACTGGTGCACTATGAGGAATTGAGTGCATCTCAGGGTAGAGTTGCAAAAAAGTATTGTATAGAAGATGATTAACTTTTCTATAGTCTTGTACAGATCAGTTATGTGATACTGTATTTTTAGCTTGCTTTTTCAGATGTCATTTAATTTACAAATTATTCCCTCTCTGTGGAAGAAATGTACTATTCCCATTCCAAAAACTGCCAAGCTAAGTGAGGTTAACAGGTACAGGGCAGTTGCTCTCACATCTCTCACAATGTAAAGTCTGGAGAGAATAGTGGAGCAACACATCACAAAGAGCACACAGAACCTTATTGACCCCCTGCCATGTGTATACAGAGAAGGGAGGGAAGTAGACAACGCAATACTCACATTGTTAAATCCTGTTTATCAGCATCTTGACCAAGCAAATACATTTGTAAGGATCTTATTTTTTTTACTCTGGTTTAGATAAAATTCAACCACTGTGTTTGCACAGAAGCTCTCAAAGAGCATAAATATAAACAGTAATCTAATATTTTCGGCTTTATTGTTCCTTGCATGCAATAAACTGATCTGTTTAACTTCATCTCGGGATCCAGAACCTTATTCTTTCTGTTACAACAATATGAATACAGAGTAACATACAGATTCTGCTAGCAGACTTCATCAGAGTAAAAGGAAAAGGTGTTAAATTTCAGACTAAATCTTTTGGGAATGATATTATAACGACGACCGACATCTGTAAAGGAATAGGAGGTAGTTAGAAAGCCTGGTCTTGGAACAGTTTGCTGTGAAGAGAAGGAATGCTGGTTTGTTAAGAGACGGGGGCAGGTAGTCCAGGGAGGAGGAGAAGAATGACAAAGAGATCTAGAAAAAGATTTAGCAATTAATAGTAATACAATATTTTGTAGACTTCTTTAAATTGGTCTCAACAGGTCAAATTGGGGGAAATGCTTATCTGACATTTGCTACACTTCCACTGGATCTGGGCTGTGTCTTGCTCCTCCTACTGTACATTTCGTACACTAATGATTGCAAGAGCAAAGACATAGACATCTCAATAAATTTGCTGATAACACAGCCTTGGTCAGCTTAGAAAAGTATTCAGAAAATCATGGACCCATCCTAAATGATTTTATGAAACAGTGTGATGAGTTCTCTTTGAAGATAAATGCCTTGAAATTAAAGAAACCGGTAGTTGATTTTAGGAAGAATACAACACCTGTCCAACTTACTGTATTTAACAGATAGACTGTTGACATTTTCAATGATTACAGATACTTAGTCTAGACTCATAGACAAAAACCTAAGATGGAATAAATATTGTGACAGGATTTATAAAAAAAAACTATATTTTCTTAGGAAATTAAGACATTTGTTAGCCTGCTGCAAGCAAACAAGTGGAGCCTCAGACCAATCGTTGATGAGTTTGCCACTGGTGTGAACTTCCTCAAGCTACTGTAAATGCATTCAAGATTAAAGATGTGACAATTGACTTCAGGAATACCACCCACACTACCACCCTAACCTACACTGGGGGAGATCCAGTGGAGCTAGTAGAACAATACATATATTTGAGTACTCTTCTTGACTCCAGGCTTTCTTGAATCTGTTCTAACTTTTACCCTGATCTGTTGGTTTGGCAACCTGAATCTAATCTGAGAGGCAAGAACAAACTGGGCAGTCTTATGAAAATATGTCAGAAGGTCTTTGGTGCTGATCTTCCAGCCCTCTCCACCATCTATCATACACGGGTTTTGCGTAAAGTAGTATCCATCTGTAACAATCCTTTCCAGTTACTCCCATCAGAACACAGACTCATCAACTCCAAAACCAACAGGTTTAAGTTCTTAAGTCATTCAAACCTGTACCCATATAGTAAATGAACACTTCACTTTCTATGCAAATATGTATGTATAGTATGTTGTTGTTCTTGTCGTGTTTTTTTTTCCATCTGTAGGTAGGTTCTTTATTAATCCCACGTGGGAAATTCAAGGGCTACAGCAGCCAGGCAGAATCAACACAGTATAGTTAAAAATGTAGTAATACAATATGGTAAATACATTTTTAAAAAATGGAATTAAGAATTACAAACAAAACAGGAAAAGTATGAATACAGTATACCGAACACAAGGAGATGTGAAAATGGAACCAACTGTGCTGCTGTAAAACAAATTGCCCCCACCGGGAATAATAAAGAATCTCTCTCTCAAGGTAGACAGAAGTATTTTCATACTTTTCGCTAAGTTGGGTATCACACTACACAACTGATGGTAATGGGCATGCGCTGCGACTCTCTACAACTTTTTTCTTACAATTACTGTATGTAAATGAAGACTACTACTGAAAATCCTTAGAAAAGTCATGTAGTGTGATGCTGGCATTAGTAGTTTGAAATATTGATCTACATGTACAGGTAATTTTAAATCAGGATTTCATAATTTTAACATTTGATCCTAGAACCTTTTAGTTAAGTCTTTTATTTGGGGATGAAAGGTTAATACTGTAATACACAAGTTGTGCGAGCCAGCTTGCCAACGCGGCGACGCCACCGCCCTTCCCTGTGAATAGCAGGGACCTCAGCCGCCACTGGTGGGAGATCTCCCTTTAGCTCAGCTGGCTGGTTTCCTGTTGAGTGACGTCGGAAGCCTGGGCTTGAGTCCCCAGCGATGGGGTGCTGACCTGAGGCTGCAGCGGAGAGGGTGCATACCCACGTGAACCCAAAAGCGCTACATGTAAATTGGAGATTTAAATTAAACTATAGACAAGTAAAACTGTAGTTTTTGATTTCTGATTTCTGTAGTTTTTTCTGATGAATAGAACTTGTAAAAGTCAGGCAAGTCACAGCAGAAATGGCAGATGCTTTTTTTTACTTTCTAATACTTATGTTACTAAAAGAAACTATAGTTTGGTACATTTACTTGAGTAGTTTTCTGCAAGGAAACTTCTATTCATACCGAGTTACTTATTTTTAGAAAGTTCTTTTACCCAGGTAACATATTTGATTACTTTTTACACCCCCTGATCTATAGATATGGAATAAACCAACCTCAGTTGACAACAGGAATGCAGATCTTAATTGAAAATTGAATTGAAAATTTAATTACCAAAGACCTAAATTAAAAAGACAACATGCACAGTGAGATGAACAGCAGGATATTACAGAAAGAGCCGTGAAAGCTTTATGAGAAGTGATTAACAAATATCTTTAACATATAATTAACCTTTTCCAAGTTTAATTCTTTTTTCCATTGCTTAGAAAATCCCAAACAAAAAAAAAACAACCATGTTTCTTTAATTATTGAAAAGCAAAAGATTATGCCAAATTGTCTGTCAGTGAAATGTCCATCGTCTGCCTCTGCTGCATGTTACTTTGAGTAATGAATGCAGAATTTCCCTGGTTGTTATTGCATTACAATTTCAATTTAACTTAATGAAAGTCTTGTTCCAGACAAGAACAGAAATTACATTGCAGCATACTGTAGATGACCAGGTTGGCTTTTTGTTTTGCTTTTTCCATCAAAGAAGCAATACCTGAACAACTGTAGAGATTAAATTTGTTAAACAGAATTTTTGGTAATTCATTTCCAGAAGATTTAATTAAAAGCCAGTTTACTTTAATTATAGTTCATTTCTGAAACACTTTATCCAGTTACAAGTTATTAGATATTAAAGTGGCATATCTATTTCTTTCAGATATTAGAAATATGAGGACTGTATTTTCTGAATTTGCTTTGCATTGTTTAAATCATGGCTGAACTGAAACATTAATAGATCTTCATACTGTACATGTCCTCATGGTTTTTCAAGTACATTTTCCACAATACTAATTTAGGTGCCAAAATTGTGGAAGACATATGTAAAAAGGTAATATTGTGTTCTTTAGCAAATCAGACAGCTTATATGTACCTTGACAGTTCTCAGGGCAAGTGTAATCCCCTAACATGCCACTGAGCTCTCTCGCTGTCTGGATCCCAGTAAAGTTTTAGTGCTACTGTGAAAGCATGTATCTCTCACTTGGATAAAATTATTGGTTACTTATATGGGAAATCAACGTTTTCATTACATTGTTGGTACAGACTAATGCACTTTTTAAAAAGTAGATATCAGACAAACAAATATGTGTCAGTAATTAGTATTTTCTGTGTTATTACTATATATGGGGAAAACTAGTCTTGAAGAAAACCTCAGCTCCTTCAGTAAAGTGCAATGACATTTAAAGAGGATTTTACAAAAGAAAGAGGTACAATACCAAAAACTGTAATCTCAAGTGTTAAATGACCTTGAAAATAAGCTCAACATTTAGGGTTGCTGTAAAAAAACTAAAAATCCTAGCTTGTTTTAGTCTAAACGTGCTATAAATCTTTTATAACTCAGAGATTGTGGAATGAATCTTTCAGTGGCATACTTCTTTTTTCAATTCCTTATATCGCAATTTAATTTGTCCACACAGTCTGAAGGCAGAAGCAAGTCCTCTGTCTGTAACCAACAATTACACATGCAGTCTGTGTGGTGAGACTCATCGGGTTGTGTTTAGATCAGTTATTGGAAGGTACTTGTAGATACTTCAGACTTCTCTTAGAAGAACAACAGTGCACAGTTGAGTAAATGAATGCATGGCACTGATTATTTGAATCAGTTTTGTTTTTCAGTATCAACTTAAAATAAACTTTATTTATGGTACTTGTTCCTCATTTTAGTACTTATTAAAGGAAACTAAGACTTTGTAAATAGTTTGTTTACAGACAACTGCTTATTTGAACATACTGTACTGTAACCTTACTTAAAGCATGCCAAGGGCCTGTCAAAATAAATTTAAAATCAGTTCATAATTCAGGAATGTGAAATATTATTTTCAGTAAAATTCAGAAATATTAAAAAGCATTTGAAATATATATCTATTCACAAGAAGCATTGTTAGATTTAACAACCTCCTCCTAAGCAGAAAAGCACAGGTTATACAGTATGTGATTTTGTCTACATGGTTCAAGTCAGACAACAAAGTACTATGATAATATTTTTTTCTCAGAATTTCATTCAAGCAATGTGAGACCCTTGAATGAAATGCTACTGGAACGACTGTTTATGCGATACCTTGACCCATGGCAAATTGGCCATTTTACTCAGTGGGGACCCATTTAAGCTTGCTGTCTGATGCATTTTAGGCATTGATGCCCTACTTTCTAATGAAAATTTACAGTACAAAAACAAATCTATTGCACAATGTTTCACAAAAAACATATTGTATATTCACGTTTTATTGTCAGCAGAACCTTAAATCTTTAACCTAATTGTCAGTAAATACCTTAAATCCTGGCATATGATAAGAAATTAAGATATT
This sequence comes from Lepisosteus oculatus, assembly GCF_040954835.1. Classification (NCBI taxonomy): domain Eukaryota; kingdom Metazoa; phylum Chordata; class Actinopteri; order Semionotiformes; family Lepisosteidae; genus Lepisosteus; species Lepisosteus oculatus. Next base: position 21,787,413 of record NC_090705.1, read on the forward strand.
TTTCCCTAAAATCCATAGCGCCTCCAGTATTAGAGAAGCACACAGAAATGATCCCATAGTACAAGACAATACTAATCTGTTCACTGGGAAAGTTAAATATAAAACAAATTGAAATAGGAAAAAATAAATGGAGCAATTTGGAACAGATGGAGCTTGTGTGCTCTTTCTTCTGTTGCTAATTGAAAGAGCTGGAAGCCAGGTTGGCTAGCCATGTGGAATTTCAAGTCATAGCTAGTGACAAGTAGCAATCAAAGTGTCTGTAAGCTAATAAAACACAGTCATAGGTCATCACATTTCACTCCCTTCATATCAGCTGCACTATAACATCACCCTAGGAATGGATCAATAGTAGCAAAAGGAAAAGAAAGATGTATTGGATTAATAATATTTTTTCTTTTTACCAGAGAAGGAACAATAGGTATTCCATGACTCATATTGACATAATCATTCAAATATGACAGAGAAACCTTAAGGAAAACAGTGGAGCAAGCTAAGCACTAATTCAGCTTCTTTTTGAGAGTGAATGGTTGTTATTGACCCCTGAATGAACAGTTCATAAAGAGAGAGGCAACACGGCATTTGTACAAGGTCTCACTGAATGGTCAGAACATCGATGTTGCTCTCTGGGGAAAGCAAATGCAGTTGAAATACAGGTATTACACAACACTATTTTGATTGCATCTTTTATGAGCAGATATCTCAGGGCACTGAAGCCTGATAGAAAAGCAAATTGCCAATAAATCTAGCATTTGTAAGACCCAGTGACATGCAATAGCTTAACATTTGATCTGTTGCCATTTACATCCAGGGTTATTGATCCATTCAGAATGTGTCACCGGACAAACACATGAAATGAGTGGGGTGGGAGGGAGCAAATCATCATTGATCCACACTAATTATTTATTATATCATGGGGTGGGGGGGTGGGGGTAATGATTTCTGAAAAAAACAAAGCTTGAATTATGTTACACAATTGAACATAATTCAAGAAATATATGAAATTGTCAATGTGTAAAATCTCAAACAGTATAAATTAGTTATTGAGATGAACCCAATCTGTCTTGTCCCAAAATTGGAACACTGATATTTATTCCACAATGATTTGCTCTGTAGTACAGTTCACCGTCAAAAATAGAATTAAGAATTGATTATTAGCATACTTTTTTGAGGCTTTATCTTATTGTAAGGAGTTATGTTCACATCTGCATGTTAATATGAAAAGCTACAGACTTTTTAAAAGGCACTAATAAAATATTGTATTAACTAGAAATGCATACGCATTCAGTAACAAACACCATCTAATGTTCCAAATTAACAGTTCAGGTAAGAGCTGATTTAAAGAACTGCAAATTCAACTGGAACATGCATAAACAGACACTGATAGCCTGTTAAAACAGTCCTGCAAAGCAAGAACAAGGACAAAGATCGCTACAACTCTCAGTGAAACATCAACTTTCATCTCTATTTTGGATCTTTCAATAGTTCATATGAATATATATTTTTTAAAACTACAGATCTGAGGTTTTGAGCCAACTCTTTGTTTTCTTAAGCATTATGCTGTCAGCTGTTTAGCATAACCACTTTATGAAAGCTATGATATCAGTTAAAATGATACAATACAACAAATACAATACAACATACTAAGCATTAGCTTATACCCTAAAACACAATACTATGTTAATATGGTCTGTAATCCTCAACAGTAAATTACATCCACAGAGCTTTGATGTTGCATAGAGAGATTTAGCTTAAAGTTTTCATATTTAAATCCCCATTGTCTCTCAAACAAGAAAGTGAATTAATAGGATTCCCAGCCTGAAGCTAGGAGAGGGGAACACTGGATTCATTTTCTCTCAGGGTGAGTTGTTTGCCAACAGATGATACTCTATGAGCCATAGGGAAAATAAGTAAAGAAAGTACTAGTTTGTTGTTGTTGGAATGAAAGAAATTTACATCAGAAATTCAATGGAAAATAAGTCAAAATAAATCCAACTACAATTTACATTGAAAGTAGTGTACTTGTTGGACCTAAACTGTTACTTTGAATCTGCATAAGCTGAAAATCTGATAAGCCTTTTCTATAAAAAGACAAAGAAGTTCAAATAAACAGCATCTGCTTGTCATTTGTAGGTTGCTGGCTGCCCCATTCCCCTGGCAGCAGATCTCACCATTATAAGATAGGCACTGTGCCCAGGTACCACCTGCTCTGCTCAGGGATGGCAGAATTGTGACAACTGTCACATACACACAAAACAAGAAGTGTACTGTCTGTTATGCATAGCTGCCTAATACTCATCCTGGTCATGGAATGTTCATAAAACTGTAAAAGTATTGGTTTTGTTCTTTAAAAACAAATTTGGAGGCAATCTGCTAACATTTATTCTCACTATCATTAGGTTTCTTCTCTTTTCAGTATTTGGTCTTTAAGGTTTCCGTGCCCTTGATGTGTTTAACAATGAAAACTATTGTTTCTCTTAGCCTGACGACATACTGTACAGCCGGCTCCCCAGACTGTATTATTTTTTTTATGATTCAGTTCACAGTGCTATTACACTGTTGAGAAATGTTTTTTTTTTTATCTGTAGTTTCAAAACTGTAAAACTGAAGTAGTAAACCACAAAATCCTGCAAAAAGAAAGCATAATGAAAGTCAAAGCCAGTACCCTGAAATACAATGCTGGTTCTGAAATCTCTGCAGGTCTCAAGATTTGTATATAGACCTTTACAAGTATTACAATATGTTTATATTTTCATTTATAACAAGGATCAAACTGCCTCAATAATTCCAAGGTTCTCTGAAAACGGAGGAGGGATGCAACTGTTTCATTATCTTCTCTGAAAGACAGCCTACGCTCTGCCAGAAACTTATGAACTGCAACAAACAATCTGTGGTCAACTTTCCAATAAGTACAGTTTCAAACTTTTTTTTATTACAAGTCTGTTGTTTTGCTTGTATCTGACAAATCCCACTATCCGTTTCATTTCTGTTACAAATGTTGCTCTCTTGCTCAATAACAAACTGCAGCATTTTCTAGTCATCAAAGCCACAAACACAAAATGCCTTGGATGAGAGAATCTCCCAACAACTGGTACACAAAAAAACCTGGAGAATGGAGAATAATGGAGAATAAATGAGCCACCCATAAGGTATAGATTCCCTATATTGAATAGTATCTTCACACTGCATGTGTGAAGAGGTACAGTAGTTTGATAAGTTCTGATGTTAGGGCCCTGACCAAATGGGTCAGCTACAAGGGAGAAAGAGTTAGGGCTCCATGATTAGGGGTTCTTAATAGAAACAGATTGGAGTTGGCAGATTTCCAGTGAATATATCACCCTGCAACTCACTACAGGCAACCTGCAGAATCTAAGCAAGCATGAGCCTGGACAGTATCTGGATGGGAGACCTCCTGGGAAAGCTAAGGTTTCTGCTGGAAGAAGTGTTAGGGTAGCCAGTAGCTCACCCTGCAGTCTGTGTGGAACCTAATGCCCCAGTATAGTCATGGGGACACTACACTGTTAAAAAATCAAATCTTTGTTCCTTGGATGAGACATTAAACTGAGGTCTTGATTCTCTGTGGTCATTAAAACCCAGGGTGTCTTTCTCAAAAGAAGTAGGTGTGTTATCCCAGTACACTGGCCTTTACTAATCAAGGCCTCCTAATAATCTCCATCTATGAATTGGCTTCATCACTCTGTTCTCCTCCCCACTGATAGCTGGTGTGTGGTGAGTGTACTGGTGCACTATGGCTGCTGTCACATCATCCAGGTGGGGCTGCACATTGGTGGTGGAGGGGAGTCCCCATTACCTGTAAAGTGCTTTGGATGGAGTGTCCAAAAAAGTGCTATACTGTATAAGTGTAAGGAATTATTTTTTATTACTTGTAAACAGTCCTACATAATTTAGTGAGAACATATAAAGCATTAGAGGAGAAAGGCACTGCTAGGCACGGTAGGAGCATAAATGTACCTTCTCAACATAGTAGATCCTTCTTATTAATGACTTAATCATAAGGAATTTTGTTTTGACAACTGCTGATGGAGTGAAAGCCTGATGGACTGAGAGAGGTTATGAAATCTTTAGCTCAAGAGATATTTCTGAAGACCATGAGTAAATAGAGAGAGTTGGGCAGACTGTAGGGAAAAACAGAAATTGGGGCCACAGTGTAGATCAAAATAGGAATTCTAGGCTAGTAAAAGAGAAAGAGTTATGTACCAGAGATTACATCAGAATTGGAACTCCTAAATCTTAGTGGAGAAAGAATCAGAGAGTTGCTGGAGGAGGATATAGAATAAAAAGACTACTGTACCACAATGTGAGTGAGAAGATAAATGGAAGACCTGGTGAAGGAAGGTTGTGCAATTTTTCCCCAAAAGGAGATTGATAAAGGATCAATGATTCCAGAGAGTCACCAAGCCACAGGGACGAAGTATCACACCACTAAAAATGCAAAACATGTAATGAGATAAAACTGGTGTAGGCCATGTGTCATGAAATCATGACAGACAGAGAGCTAGAGTAGCTTTGTCAGACTGCTACATTACATCACATTAAACTAGGACATCTGTGCCAGGTTTTAATGTTACAGAATCTAGAAACAATATGAACAGCTTGCCCTTATCATCACAGAATCCCAGCCACAATCTAACCGCATGGCCATCTGTGCACCTTGAAGAGCACTGACATCAAAAGACAGAGCTCAGATACCCTTTTAAATGCTTTAGAAGTTTCTCTTCAAAAGCATCTCCAGATAGGTCTGAAGCATTTTATGCTAATATAAAAATATATTTTTTATATGAAAATCAGTAAGAAACGTGACTGTTTATTCTACATTGGAGTCTATAATCATTACGTCTTTGCATTATTCAGTAAGAACTAGCTATTTTCTGAACAGGACAAGATACTGTACAAAGATATAAACAACTGTTACGTGGAGATGCCTATGTATCCTACAATGTATAAAATCTGAAATGTTTTAGGCAGAAGCCAATACAGGCAGGGCCTGTTGTCTGGAGTAGTGGTTAGGGCACTGGAGTCATAAATGAAAGGGTTGTAGGTTCAAATTCCAGGTGAGCCACTGTTGTCCCCTTCTGCCAAGTACTTACCTCACATTGTTCTAGTTAAATGCACACCTGTATAAATAGGTACACATATACAGTAAGTCACTCTGGATAAGTTGATATTGAGTAATGATAACTGAAGTAATAGCAGCTAAATATGGTTCTCCATAAAAAAACATTCTGAAAATACCTTTAAAAACCATTAGAAAATACTCTAGAGGCTACACCCATAATGGTAATCTGGGTATACTATTGAATAGATTATGGACATTACTACATGTGATTATACTCTGTAACTAAACTCTGGTTTCATAAAATGCAGAAGGAGAATCCTGAGCCATAACCTGAAAAACTTGTTACAGAAAAACCTGAAAGAATTTCACAATCTGTGAAAAATAAACTAAAGCATGACATACTTACAAATTACACATTTTGCGGAACAAAATTACTTGTCTCACAATAAAATTAAGAGATTATGCTTTCCAGGGCAGCTACATCAAATGTAAATGTAAAATAGGAAAAGTATTGACATGATAAATTGTGATGCAATACTTAACATAACTTTGTGTTGGAGCTGTGAATGAGCAGCAATGTATGCGACACTAAGATCTGAAAATAATATATAACTTGCTGTTTAAATTACAATTGGATGACATACTTTAAGTATACGGTTCCTATGAAATGGTAGTATTTTCTTTTTTGTGCTTTCTATTAATGTAAAACATATTTAATTCTGGAAACAAAACATGACTGTGTGCTGTTTGTGGAAGTTGTGTTGTAATAACCAAAAAATGACTTAAATTGCAAATGAAAGAAGAATGTAACCATTATCCCTGGCTTCTCAAAAGAACAATTCCTTAATGTTCTCAATATGTTAGAGGGTGTTCACAATACCCTGCCAAGGTCAATGGAGATCTAAATCAAAGACGTAATGTTAAAACTGTACAATGCACAAGTAAGATTTCATTGTCAATATCGTATACAAATTTGGTCACCATGTTACAAAAATTGATTAAGTATGTTTTGTCATCAAAACATTGTGCAGATTGTACTGTGTATTGAATTTCATTAAATATCTTAAAATGCATTTTAGTGTAAATATCCCAGATTAGTGTGATCTGCATATACTGTAAATCTCATAATATTTTGATATAGTTTTATTTGTTTTTCAATAATTTTATGTTATTTAACAGAAGTTCTGGTGGAGTTCAAGTTCTAATTTCACATTTTCATTCTTCTATAGTATATCAAGAAAAGTCTCATTGGCTTTCTAGCCTCCTTCCTTCCACCCTAAATTCATCATTCCTCATAAGAGGAGTTGTGACAGCACTGATCTTTGTTTTTCAGGCAGGTGAGAGAAAACCAAATTATCAACAACAAAACAAGCCGACCTTAATGTTGGTTGACTTGTTTCATCGTTGTCAGAATTTGACGAACTACCGAAAACACTGTTTCCAGATGTATAATAATTTCCATCCCAATTTATTTGGCATCATGTTTGATGATACACAGGGTGTTCAATCTTAAAGATCTTACTATTGTATATTTTTCAGAGGTTTCCAGGAAAGTTTTTGGTTTTTGTGCCTGCATTTTCTTTATGGGTTAAGGGTTACTTGAATGTAAGTGCAATCACATGTTCAATCACAAGCTTTTAAATACTGTACAATATGTGTATTTCTGTAGAGGTTCTTCTGTTGTATCTTTTTTTCTGGTTATTGCTTATAAGTCTCTTGCAAAATTACTAGATGCCCCTCCTTCTATAACAAAAACCACACTGAGAAATAAAACTACTACAATGTGCATCAATCATCAATATAAATTGGGATCAGAAAGGAGACTTTTATTTTAGACTAGAGTACTGTACATGCCATAGAACTACCTCTTTCTTGACTCTGTGCTCAACAAAGGTACTATATGAAAAAATACCTTCTACCTTTTTAACTGAAGTTTTCAAAGAGGAGTAAATTATCTTAATAGGTCCAAAATTTTAACGGGAAAATGCTGATCCAGCCTTTCAGATTCCCCCTTTAAATGACCTATCGAAAAAGGGTGGGAACTGCCTTCCATATTCACTGCTCCTTCTTTTTGATTCTGTTCACAAAAAGACCACCTAAAATGCACAGATTGCCCTCAGCCAAGGACACTTCAGAGAAACTGAATTCATTTCCTTAGCACACCCCTCATATACCGCTTCCCTCCCCTGCTACTAAGCTGCTTGTTTTTGAAAGCAGTCTTTTGTTTCTGTCTGTAAAAGGGAAAATGTTTTCTGAAACATACAGGACAATCCAGCAACTCAGGAAGCAGTCCCCATCTTTCTGAGTTACAAGTTTCCACTGTATATTTGGGACAAATGATATACCTGCCTTTGAATGTGTGAGAATTCACAGGGGAGTAGACATTGAAACCTCTGGAAGGAAAAAACATAAATACCATTATATAAATACACATCTAATACCAACATAATCTTTTATCAACAAATTCCAGGAACTGTTATTTTCAGTAGAACTGGTATTTTAAATCCCATGTATAATATATACTTAAGCCTACTGTATGAATGAGCTCCAAAGTCAGTGATTGACAGCTTTGAATGTTAGGGTAAGTTGGCACAATTTATCATGCCTTTGTCATTTCACTCGCATCTCCTGCACACAGGGTAGCCTATCTTTCACTACTCCTCTGTAATGCTTGAGGTATAATTGTGCTTCTATTTGGGCAGTAGTGTACATATGACAGATTCAAAGCTGAAGAAAGATTTACTATACTGAACAGTACAGTAAGAGGTGAAAAAATACAGTATGTGCTTTCCTTATCATTCCAATGATCTGGCTCTTAACCACAAATTTCCCATTAATTATTGTGTTCATTATAAAAAATCACTTACTTAAAAGAAGAATGTAGAGTTACTGGTTTCTGACATATAAGGATCTTTAAACTCAGCAACCATAAGAAAAATTCCCAAAAAACATATTAAAACAACCCACCAAATGAAATTGCAATAGGAGTTAAGAGTAAAAATGCAGAACCAAGTAACCATCTATGACAATTAAATCTTATATTTTCAGTCACTGCAACATACACGACCTCACAGATAATTTTCACAAGTCTCAGACACATCAGTAGATTATCTTCCAGAGACCAAATCTCTCACTGACATTTCACTAATATTAAGAAAACTCATTTTAGTATGGTTCAGGAACAAAAGATAAAATAGGTTTGCTGCCTCAATAAAGGCAGACATGCAGTGAAATTCTTACGTGCCCTCTTGCTTACAGTACAAATTCACAACTGAGCAAGGACAATGATCACTGTCAATCAGCAAATCAGCAAAGTCCGTCTTTAATATGAGACCCTCTTGAAATATTATCTTTTCAATTCAATACTCTTGTGTGTTTTACAGAAATTACATGTATGATTTGCATTACTTACTTATTACTCAGGAACAGCCATTTGATCACTCCAAGAACGAAACACAGTAAGGAAGTAAATTATAACACAGGACCATGGGATGTGGCCCTCATTTGACACCTTGACTTATTATTACAATTGTTAGTTGAACATTCATTCAAAGTTACAGTATTATTCCATAGTGACAGTAATTACAGTGATGTTTTTGGCATTTACTTTCAAGATTGATATTATGGTCAAGCACTCAAAGCAAACTGTGATAAAAGGAAAATTTATTTTTTCAAAACAGATTAAGTAAGGGGTAACAATATAATTTTCATCAGCATGTCTTTCTAAAATATAAAAATGTGTGTAAAATAGTATGTGATGTGAACGGTTCCATGTGTGGCATGTGTTGTTTTTTTTTGTTGTTGCATGTGGGTGATTTAATTAACTCTTTAGTATATTTTATGTAAATGCTTTCCATTATATTTCAAATAATACCTGAAAAATGCTTCACATTGTCCCGAGTCATTCACCCTCCCCAGCACATGTTATGTATATAATGAAGATAATATACAGTACATACATATACTGTAGTATTTCAATATACAGTATATACAGTAAGTCGAGGTTTTCTGAAAGGTGTTTGCCCTCTATATACAGTTACATTTCTTCTTCTTCTATAATTATCATCAGTACATTTTATGTTTAATCCAATACAGGGTGGAGGCAGAGCATATCTTGGCAAGCAATGTTTGAAAGGTGGGATTCACCCATGAAAGGGCGCCAGCTCATCACGGGATGAACACAAAGACAAACACGCAAACTCAGACCAGGGTCAATTTTTTCCAGAAGCCATGTAACCTACCAGTATGTTTTTGGACTATGAAAGAAAACCGGAGCACCCAGATTAATTGAACCCAGGACTGCGACCTGTCATATTACCATGCCACTCTGGTTCAGAATTTCTGTACCAAATAATTCCCCTGCCAGTAAGCACCTGCACAAACGTTTAACAACTTTAAAGTATTGCAATTTAATAAAAAACAAAAGAAAATTCATAATAACAATTGCAAGAACCTAGTCATACATCAAGTCGCTTTGGACAACTCATTCATCTTACTTGTGTACGGAAAATAAATGATTCATATTACTTATGGTAAAGCTGGAACAGTGGCTGCATGAAAATATGCTCCAACCCCCTGCCCTGCTGAATCGAAACACAGTGCAACACTCACAGTGAAGTGTATATTTCAACACCTCAAATATTGTCAGATTGAATTAATATGCTACTATAATCAATATCTTGCTTATATCCATGGAAAAGGGTAATCCCCGTCTTGTGAATTATTTATTCAGGAGCTGCCACATGCTTACTTCTCACACTGCAAACCTTTTCAAACACATTCTGTACAGAGCTACTTTAAAGGGAAAGTACACAGATTAAATATTGCAATAGTCAACATTTAACAAACTAAACTATACTTCTTTTAGTAAACTGTTACAGAGCAGAAGACAGAATAGGCTGTGATGATGAAAATTCCTAGAGTTGCATATCAGTTTGGCAGTATTGTGTGGGTTCTGAAATTGACAATCATATTACTTAGAAATTGACACTCAAAAAGAGCAGAATAGGGACAACTGAAGTTTGCAAAAGAGTATTTGGAATAATTATAGTATTGTTATTTGCAGACCAAAAAAAAACCATGACTAAATATACTGAGGGATACTAAAATAACAGCAAATGGAGTTCTTATAATGAAGTTCAGGAAGCATGATAACAACCAAGCTTCTCTTCAAATCCAACTGATTTAGTCACGTCATTCCCAGTATAATTTTCCAAAAGCCATATACTGTGTATATCATAAATAAATCCCTCTTTGCATTTCAACCCATGTACCCCGTCTCCACTTCTGAAGCCAGGTATTGAATAACTCCTCTCACTGAATATATATGATCTAAGACCCCTCATCATATAGCCAGTGGGCTCCCCCTTAACCAAATGGGTTAATTTAAGTCAAATCTCTGTATACCTAAAATATTCACTGTACATCCTCGAATGCATCTGATTCTTAGGTTTAATTATTCCCCGTGAAATGAACATTGGAACAAATAAACATCAGATAAAATATTGATAAAGTGACAGTGTACATTAGATGGGTGCAAGGACATCTCTATGGCATGGTGGTTAATACTGCTGCAGTGCTGGGGCCTGGATTCAATTCCTGGGGTGTGGTACGGGAGCCGGACCTGACTCACAAGAAGTGCATAGTTTAGGACCCTATGCAGATGGTATAATTCAGAAGTGACTGGTGTAGAACACCAGGAAAAAAACAGCAGGATAAGAACAGGATGACAGACAGGGGGGAGTGTCGACAGTGATCCAGTGCTCAAGGGGCATGGCGCAGACAAACAAGTCCAAAACAGTCCAATATCTAAAACCGGGAAGTCCATCCAAGACAATGACAAGAATAAAGATGGGGAATGGGGCATGGAACCAGGAACATGGAAGTAATGAGTAACGAGGCCAGGCTTTCCGAACCCCAGACTGCTGGTGAGGATGCCGTTCAGAAGCCTAAGCCCTCAAGCCATGGACGTGGGGTGACTTGATGCTAGGCAGGCCTCCAGGCGTCTTCCAATGCAGAGCTGAGAGCTATGAAGACGGCGCGGTTAAATAGGGGAAGGCGGAACAAGACACAGGCGATGGAACTTAAACTAAACGAAACAGAAAAAGGTAGGAGCACCCTCTAGAGGAGGGAGAGATCGTGCCAGGATGCTATCTTCATGGAGTTTGTATGTTGATTAATTAGCTTTTGGGAAAATTAGTCCTGGTTTGAGTGTGTACTGTACGTGTTTGTGTTAATGTGTGACCTGGAACGGCACATTCAAGCTCCCCCATCTTCTTGAATTGGATAAGAGATGGATAAGGTTGTCAGCTAAATAAAGTAATATGCTGGGCTTCAGTTTTATATCTCATCCGAGGGACAGCACCTGTTTACTGTATAGTGTCCCCATCACTATACTGGGGCATTAGGACCCACATGGACCACAGGGTGAGCACCCCCTGTTGGCCCCACTAACACCTCTTCCAGCAGCAACTTTAGTTTTTCCCAGGAGGTCTCCCATCCAGGTACTGACCAGGCTCACACCTGCTTAGCTTCAGTGGGTTGTCAGTTGTGAGTTACAGGGTGATATGGCTGCTGGGCATGCTAAGTTTCTGCTCACCTGTGTTACAGTATCTGCTTCCTTGTTGAATTTTTTGTGTGACTCTTTTGCTGAATAAATAGTATGAATAAAATTGCAGCATTTGTTCAACAAGATGAAAAAGCCTAAAAAGAACAGACACCACAGACACATCTGCTCAGCAAAGAAAAGGAAACATTGGGGGAAAAAATCAATAGATTCATCAAACATGAAATGTGCTTTAAATTACTTCTTAAGAACCATAAAAAAATATGTGTAAGGTACTGTGCAGAGGACTCAACCTTGAACTCCAGTGTCATTCAAAGACAGTGAAAATCTTAATAATACTCAAAGGTACAGTATAGTGAGCATGGGGGTAAACAACTCCTTTTTTCCTTGTGAAATATTGTACTGCACTTATAACTGATCTCTCTAGTACTTCAATGCTTTTCCCCATGACAGTTAGCTGGAGGTCAAATTGAACAAATAATCTAGTCTTCATGTGTCCGAAGTCTGTCTAAACAATATGTTTTGCTTCCTCTTAATACTGTGAGTTTGGCATTATCAAGGGATTTCATTTGTCACTGGTAAATTCTCTTCTTTTCTTTCTTTTCAGACATCCAGGGGGTCAAAGAAGATAGCACAAATTCCTTTAAAGTGTCTATACAGCAGATTAAATACAGCAGGGTTAAAAAGTATTACTAAATTCAAAACTTCGTAGTTAACCTTAAACCTATTCATGTTTGTTTAATAATCATAATTAACAATTGCTTACACTTATATAGTGCTTTACTGGACACTCCACTCAAAGCTCTTTACAGGTAATGGGGACTACCCTCCACCACCACTAATGTGCAGCCCCACCTGGATGATGTGATGGCAGCTAAAGTGCAACAGTATGCTCCCCACACACCAGCTATCAGTGGTGAGGACAACAGAGTAATGAAGCCAATACACATATGGGTATTACTATCATTGGTTAGCATCTCTGCTTACAGCAGAGACCCCTGGGTTAAATTTCTGGGGTGCTATCTGCATGACATTTTTAAGTTCTCCCTGTGTTTGTGTGGTTTATATGATCTGGCTCTATGATCATATAGCCAGTAACTGCTGTATATCATCTTGAACCTCACAAGTGGCAACCCACCAAAGATAAGCCGTTGTGAGCCTGCTTAACAGGGAGAACTTCTGGGAAAGCTAAGGTTGCTGATGGAAGGGTTGTTAGTGGAGCCAGAAGGAGGTACTCACCCTACGGTCTATGTGGGTCCTAATGCCCCATTATAGTGACATGGACACTATACTGTAAAAAAGCACTCTCCTTTGGATAAGTTGAAAAAGTGAGGTCGTGACTCAGTGTAGTTCTCGAAAAGAGTAGGGGTTTATTCCAGGCATGCTGGCCAAATTTCCCATTGGCTTTTTCTATTCATGGCTTCCTAATAATCCCCATTTATGTATTGGCTTAATCACTCAGTTTTCCCCACTGATAGCTGATGTGTCATGAGCATACTGGTGCTCTATGGCTGCTGTTGTATCATCCAGGTGGGGTTGCACACTGGATGTGGTGGAGGGGAGTCCTCATTACATGTAAAGCACTTTGAGTAAAGTGTCCAGAAAAGCGCTACATATTATGAGTGTAAGGAATTATATTAATTATTACGGGTTTAAGCCTAGGTCATCTTACTGACCTACAGAATTCCCCCACAGGGAGCTCATGATCAGCCGAGCACCAACTGCTTTCAGCAATATAGCTGGATGACATGACAATATTGCATAAGGTGTTCTCAGTGAAGAATGTGTAGCTCCAATCAGTGTTGAACGTTTGGTACAGGGGTGAAGATAGAGGTGAAAAGGTGAAGAGTTGCCAATGTCAGCTGACATAGTGGAAGGGAGAGGAGGAGAATGAAGGATGAGATGAGAGGGGATGTGAAGGTGGAAAAGAGCGTCTGCCAATCGCAAATGGAGAGATAGTGGTCTAAGGCAGAAAGCAGAATACATTCACATTTATTTTCAGTTAAGTACAGCTTGGTCCCTTTGCATCTATTCATTGTATACAAATAAAAACAATTGCAAGAAATACTGAAAGATTTGATTAAATATATTGTCATGCCTCTACTTAGTTTGTGGCACAGCATTTATCCTTTTGCTTGTACAGTGCGCTCCTGCTGTCAATGTTAAAGATAAATTATTGTATGCGACTGACTGTGCAAATCATATATTTCCTTGTAGCAACACAGTACTCTATTTAATTTAAAAAATAATATCTGCCTGAAGTCATGAATATCACACCAAGTGTTGAATCCATAAACATCAGAATGTATCATATTTACAATTGTAGATGACTCCTCTTCCATGACATTTTATTTCTAAAATATAAAACTGATTGAACACCTTTTGGTCCACCAACATATTTTTGATGCAAGAATTCATGTTTTAAGTAATTTTCAATTTCACAGGATGGTAAACTGAACATCTTTTTGCATTCTATTATGTGCTGCCTTCTGGTAGACTGCAGAAAGATAAAAATGTATTTACACTTTTGGGTTTGTTGCAGTGCCTGTTAACTTCTAAAAGTGCATATAAAAACACAAATGTTTTACTGCTTCTGAAACCAAATGCATTTGAGTAAAAGGTATATTCTGACAGTTTTTTTGGCACTTATGCCTCACAGTGCTGGCATCATGAGTGGAAAGCTGGGCTGGGGCACCATTTAGGTGGAGTTTGCATGTTTCCCTGTCTTTAAATGGATTTATTTTCAGGTGCTCTATTCTTCTCACTTACAAAGGCATGCTGACTAAGTCTGAGCAACTGTTCTAAATGTCCCTTCTATTATTGGGCCTACCATGAACTGGACTCCCATCCAGGGTAAGTGCACATATTTGCTCTCAGTTGCGACTACCTGATAGTCTCCAGGTCACTTCAACCCTCACTGTAATATTTTGATAATAGATGGATGATAGAAGTCTTATATGTAGTGTGTCAACATAACAGCCATTTGGCTAGATTAGTCACCCACCATTATTAAGCTACTGAAAATGTCCCTTTATTGAAGATATATATCATGCATTACTGTCTAATTGAAATGTGAATGGTTCATTTCCTGCTTACAATTTAATTGCTGTGTGACTAATAAATACTGTGTCTAATGTGATCTGAATTATATAGTACAGCTTTGTGAAGCTGTAGCGTTGTATAGAAAAATATTTCCTTTTTTAACAAGATTATCCTGTACATGTTGGGCAGTACAAGGTAAATTTAGATGAATTTCAGAATATTTTCTCATTTATAAAGAAGTACAGTACCTGCAGCATGTCAAGCAGCTTTCATAATGACTGTTTGAGACCTACTCTTTACATTATGGAAGAATTGAGTTTACTCTAGTTTAAATTTTAAAATAGAAAAAACACAAGGTTACAAACAAAGGAACCCATTCGGGCCATCTTGCTATCTTGGCTGCTTATACCATATTAGTCCAAGGATCTTTCTGTCCATATTCTTCCCTAATGGAGTTTAAAGTAAATGTTCAGGAGGATGGTTAGATCCTAATTTCACAAACTTCTGTTCACTTACATATGTAAGTCTACCCTTTGCATATCTATTTCTCGCATCTCTCCCACCTCCCCATCTGACTCCTTTCAGCAAGCTCCCTAGTTCCCTCCTCACAATAGTGAGGCAGGGTTTTGGCAGCTTATTGTCAGGACTAGGCTGCCGTTCCCTCAGCATGGCACTAATGTTCATTATGATCTAACCAAACACTGAAAAACCCTTTGTGACGGGTGATGCCTCCTATTAGAATTTAAGGCAGCAAATAGTTAAGACAGCAAGGTAGCTGAGATGCTTAAACTTCCAGGGCACATTTTCCCCTTTTTAAATGGTCTAAATTTGGTTTAAACAATTCTTATTTGTCTCAATCTCCATAGAATTGTGACTTTTGGCTCATAGTAATGGCAGTGAATCTCCTAAATTTGGGGATAATAAAGTTAAATACAGCTGCCGATCTTGAAGGTAATGTTTGAAGTGTCACACTTTGGAGTTTTGACTCATCAGGGGAATTCCCATGGCTTTCTGATATGCAGAGCTTCTTTCAGAGGAACTTTTCTGTGTGTTACCACAGGGGCTGTCTCACTCAAGACAAACCTCTTCACTAAAGGTAATCCTGTCAGATGCTTTCAGATTGCAGCTATCTGAGGGTTACAGAATGAGATGGCCTAGCTGACTCTCCATGGTCATTATAAATCCCAGGGCATTTCTTGAGAAGAATAGGGGCGAACCCCTGGTGCCCTGGTCCCCTGGTCTTTACCAATCATGGTCTCCTGGTAATCTCCTTGTAATAGTTATTAATGAATTGGATTAATCACTCTGCTCTGCTCTCCTCCCCACTTGATAGGTGAGGGACGTCCTTATTACCTATAAAGCATTTTGAGTGTCCAGAAAAGCAGTGTATGATTGTTCTTACACATATAAAATATTATATTTCTCAATTATTTTATTTTATGCCTATCAAAGTTTTAACTGTTAACTTAAAATTTAAGTCTGGCTCATAAGAAGTGGGCTATCCTTCACTGTGATGTTTACTAATGTCTGTAAAAGATGGTTTATAACATACACAGTATGTTAAATGTTCAAAGACTAAAAGGTATAAGTATATATAATCATGAGTAAGAAAACCTAACTTTTCTAAAAATTACTGAATCACACATGGAGTCAAACTTGTGAATTCTCGCTCTGGCCACTTATCCTGACTACCTGCATCAATTAATGGTGATCAGTCCTGGATATTCAATCCCTGAACTGCCACTAATCCAGTGCTCTGTCATTGAATTACCTTCTGGCAAGGGTAGTGCTCACTGCACAACAAGCCTGCTTCCCAGAATGACACTTTGCCTGAATTCAGCCCAAGTATATGTCCATCTGTTTCGGACCTCTCTGCCTGTCAGCAGCCCATCTGTGCAGTCAAGCACTGGACCAGTGGCAAAGAATCAAACCTTCTGTCTTACAACCTTGTTTGCAGTGCAGCCATACTGCCCTGATAAGCCCTGATAGCTACGCTACAAGTCTCAGCCTGTCCTTCTAAGCAATTTACCTGCCCCCTCACTCCAATTTATGGCCTGAAAAGGGATTTGCCTACCTACCTCACTTCAATTTGCTATGGCTAATTTCCTCAACTGTCCTCACTCTCCAAGCCAGCTCTCACAAGGTGGCATAATCAAGCAGTTTGGCAAGGCAGGCAAACAAGGTAAATAAACAGGCAACACAATCTGAGGAAGAAGTCAGGATAAAGTAGAGTAAATAGCTGTCAGGAAACACAATAGCAAGGCAGCAAGGGAAATCCAAAAGGAATAGATGAAAACATAGTAAAAACAGGAGTACATGAAGCACAAGGTTAAGAGCACGGGAACTTGACATTAGGCACTGAGATGTTCCATGCAAGCACAGTCAGGGAAGCCCTTAAACAACCTGATCCACTTTAGGCTTATATGGCTGTAAATTACTCCCAGATGGTACAGTTCTCCAGTCTGATTACATATCCATGACAACCAGCATGAGACACAGGTGACTAGGTGAGGCCCGTTGCCATGGCAATACTAACTCTTTCCGCAGCTCTCCAGTGATGGCATGTATATCAGTGCCCTCCTCTTAAATGGTGAACTCCAGGAACCAAGCAGAACATAGAAAGAAGAGCTAATCCTAGAAGCAGTGTTTCGGAGAGAAGGAGATCACCAAAACCAGTCAAAGGGGATCCTGGAGAACAAGAGAGACATGATTTCCAGTCCAATTTTAGAAACTGCTCATGGCAAAAATAAGCAGTGGTCCATTGTTCAAGAGATAAATCTAGTAGGTGTGGAGAAAGGTAGAGTGGTGAAATAGCAAGCTTAGGCAGTATGGCAAATGTAGTTAAGCTGGCAAGCAAGGTAAACAGCAAAGTGAAAACAGGAGTTCAGGGAATGAATGTTTTTGCAAGGCTGTGCAAATTGAATCGTTTTTTTTACAAAGGCTACCATTCACATATTCTTTGTCTTTCTCATCCCATGTGAACCCATTTCAACTTCTCATTGTTAGAAAAACTTGCTAGTACAACACAACTACAGAAGCAGACAACCAGAATGTGTAAGGTGTCAGGTGGTATACCACAGTAAATACTGTATCATGAAAAACAGCATCGCATCTCACTGCATTCATTTTTCCAAATAATCTGACGCAAGACTGCAATACTCTATAAAACTGCCAAAGGTGGAGTGTTGCTGTGAATCCTTAAGAAATGATAGCTGTGTGTGTCTGACACAAATCATTATAGTATTAAATGTTAATGAACCCATACGTGCAGTAATCGTACTGTATGTAATTTTCTACCTACAGTTACATCAAATACAATGCTTACATTCTTGAGACAGGATGTTGTTACCATGTTGCCACCACAACACAAATTTCTTTATTTTCAGCTACCACTATCAACTATATTTATTTATATTCATAAATTAATAGTTAATAATGTTTAAAAGCATTATTGTGCTTCAGTTATTTTTAATTTCATCTAACCAAAATTTCCCTTTAGTTACATGATTTCATATTAACATTCCAAAATAAGAGGATTTAAAGCAGTACAACAGATTAAATAATGCTGTTGTTTCACTAACATCTAACCTACCACAAATGTGTCTTCTTTGGACATTGAAAAGCTAAGCGGACTCAAACTGCGGTATACTATAGTTTGATTGTTGTGGAAACAAGTTTTGATGGCTGTTTCTATACATTGAAGCAGGTGAGAGTATAGACATTTTTAAATAGATGCCTTCAAAAGTACTTTTAAAACAGTATGGTGATACTTGTTGAACTAGAAAAAAATGAATGGCGCCGCAAAACGCCAGTATATTTCATAAAGCAGAAATAATGAAATGATGCTACTGTATTTAAACTGATTAATCCAAGTTTTTCCTTTTTAACTGCAATTGTAAAAGATGCAAATTCTGCTTAATGTTATCACAGATCTTCCATGTTTAGGGAAAAGTAATTATTTCCATTTTGTTTATTTTTAATACATCCTAAGTCTCAATTCCATATTTAATTGAAATTTACTGATTACGTTGTGTTAGATTTCACATATTTGTTGCAAAGAACATGATTGATTCAACTCTTGACTCTGGTGTTGAAAATAGGTACACCAGAAAAAAGATTTGAGACAATGAATACATCAGGGTATTGTGTGTTTTGTGTCTACACTGAGTAATATTTGTTACTAAATGTACACAACTCAAACTACAGAAGTGAACTTTTACTTTGTATTTTCCTCATTTACAGCAAGCTCATAGCTGTCCTTGTTAGGCTCCAAAGATCAAAACTCAGCAACTGCAGTTGAAATGGACAAAAAAAGCTGTTACATTCCAGAAATCAATACATGTGCTTTATGTGTGTTAATCCATACAGAGTCAGAGACAGTATTAGCAAATATTTATTAGCAATGAAGGAAGAGATAAGTAACAGTTTTAGATCTCAAACCACTGTTCCCTGTATTTACTTTACTTTATAAAGCACTTTCACTGTATTTGTTTCCTTTCTACAAGTTTAACGTCTTTACAATTTAATAATACTCTAAGCCATGCATTTTCTAGTACAATCTCCATTTTTAATGGATGCAATATTATTGAAATGCAATTTTTATATTGATACATGTATTAAAGTGTGTTAATGTCTTGGATAGAGCATTTTTAGAGACTGGCAATCAATCAGTTGAGTTTTCACTCATGTGCACGTATCAGTCAAGTTGAATTTCTAACAACTTTGAGGTGTTTTATGAGAGATATGCAATGCATGAAGCATCTGTTACTGTTTTGCTTGTGTTGTTCTAATGCCATAATTGTTGTGAACAGAAGATTCACATACTTAGATACCTTCTAATTGTTTATGTTGTAAGACTTCAGTGAACATGCTCCAGTTGTTCAAAGTGTTAAAAAGTGATTAAAAACAACTAGAACTTGTCCATGAAGTGGAAGAATGATAGTTACAACATCAAGCTTTTCTTCAGAATGACACATATTTGCAATCACTTCTTAACTGCTCAGTAAAACCTATAATTGCTCTTTGCACATTGTATAGCATCTATGTAAAAGAGAAATCCATGTTCCTCAACCAATTTAACTACATTTTACTTCTTGACATATCAAGGTCAAATGTATTATAATCACTTTAAATGTACTTCGATCTGAAGTATCAAGATATTTAATCCCATGGACAATCTCCCCGATGTTACTGATCATCGAATTGTATTCTTTAAACAAAGCTTAAGCTATGGAGCCCATCAAGACATTAACTATGATGGATCAAACATGTATTTCCCTTATTACACTAGTTTGCTTTTACTGTGTAAATAATTTAATATTCTGCTAGAATAATGGAAAATGACTTACTGCAACTTAAGTGTGAGCTGGCTGAGCGCCCAAAATGTGAGGGCAGAGCTAGCCTCGGGCAACCTGACCAGAACCGAGAGTGCCCAATATCATCTTAAACAATGATTAAAGGAACCTAAGAATGTTCTTATAATTCTTACAGTTTATCACATACCAAGGCTAGCAGCCTTGGCTTTAGACCATGTATGACATGGAATTGTGCTGAAACTGTTCTGGGTGGGTTTTCTGTTTGTGATTTTGTATAAAAAGTGGCCTTTTGCATAAATGAATTGAGTCAGTGCTTCATCAGCTTTGATTCCCATATGCATACGTACAGTAATAAAGGAAATTCCTGCTTCATACACACCCGGATCGTGTCACATTTTGTTGGACAAAACAACTAGTAAAAAGGTGTTGATGCAAAGCAGTCAGTTCTGCAATTGTTGAACATATTCTGTATTCATTACTTTGCCTGACAAGGATGGTGTTTCATTTCAAATAATAAAAAGAATTAATAGCTTCTAAGAGATGGGTATTTGACATCTTTACAACATTATATAATTTTATTGAATAATAAAGCCACACTATAAATCTATTTTATTCAGAAAGTTTTCTTTGCTGGGGTATACAAGAAAATTATTACTATATTAGAATTCGATATAGAGAAGTAGCCATTCAGAATACGCATTAAAACCCCATAATGCGCTACACGGGCTGTGCTTTACAGCAGCATGTGATTCACTGGTCAAAGATGATCAATAGGTGGCGAAATTGAAATTCTGTTAGCTGAGCATAAAAATAACAGGAGCATAACGTCTCTGAATGTCATAAAACATATTAATTTAGGAATATAAAAATATTATACATACTGTATATGATGGGTAGTGGTAGCTCAAATAAAAAATACACTTTCTTTAAACATTCTATACAAAGTCTTTAACTCGGTCACTTACTGCGGTTATTTAGGAAAAGTTATGACATGCTCGTTCTGACTATATTTAGTTTACATACTTTATAAAAAACTATAATGTTTTACCCTTTTCTATGAATACTTGCTGTCACTATTGCAGTAAAAAAATAGTGGACTTTTTAGAATCCACTTGATAGGGAATATATGGAATCGTGTAACTAAAGAAATTAATAATGATATTAAATTAATTATCTAAATATTATATTTAAATAGCTGGTAGTATAACCAATTCAATTTTCTTTGTTAACATCTGCATCAATTTCTTTGGCTTGCTCACTTGTGATTACTTTGGAAACATTTTGACCTTTGCATTTCAGTTACATTTCTGAGTGGCATTATCAGAGGCAATTTAACCTGGCCGTGGGCCCTGGGCCTACGGGTCTACTTGTGGCTCTTTTCCGAATCCATAAAATCAGTATGACGCAACACAGCACAATTCAGCTCCCTCCCGACTGGCATGCCCAAATTACACACATCATAACAAGCATGAAAACCGAAAGGGTGGGCACTCCCATCATGTACTTGGAAGATAAACAATCAGCAGAACCAATGGCTAAATGCATATTGAGTAAAACCACAAATTTCACCAAAACAGCATATCCAGGTCTACATCAAGCTATAGCCTACCGGCTGATTATTTCTCATTAACAACGCACAGGGAAAAGCACTGCACTACTGTTCCAACATAGGCAACAATAAAGAAAAACAAAATTTCTTACCTTAAGAAATCTTTTCTTCTACTTTTCTTGGCTAAAAAATCTTCAATAATGTCCTTAAAATCCAAGCTTCCTAAAATGACACCCTCGATTGACAGAGTAAGATGGCTCACTCTTTCCTGATCCGTAGTAGATTACAGTCTATTTTTCACAATAGAAAATTTAGAAAAAGACTGCTCTCTGTTAACATTGGTCACTGGCACAGTGGAGAAAAGACGTAGCACAATGTCAACAGTGGGGAAAACAGACTGAAGTTTTTTGCCTTATATATATATATGTTTGAGGAGTTCAGTTGAAGATGTGTTCAGCCCCTCCTTACGAAAACATTCTCTAAATTGAATGGCCTCTTCCACAAAGTCTCCCTCCAAGTCCATGTGATATTTCTTTTGAAAGGTTAATGCATGTTTAGCGGCGAGGCTTATTAATAAGGCAGAATTAAGTGTTTCTGAGCTTTCCCAAATTAGGCCTCATCTCTCTGTTCATCTCTGTGGTGCAGCCACAGAGAAACTATTCATGCAGGCTGATTTAAGGTTTCCTTTGATTTAAGGTTTCCTAGGACAGCTCCCAAAGGGGGATGCACTTAGCTAAGCCTGGCTATCATGATCAATGGTCATCCATTGGCGCTTATCTGTCTAGGGAGTGCCAGATGGATATCTGGACTGCATTCCTAAGTGTCAGGAGTAAGTGACTCATATCTCACCTTGATCAACCAATCAGGGACTGGTAGGGCCGAGTAACCCACATGGGACTCTGATGCCCATGGAACTTTCAGCCAATCAACGAGCTGAAGTTCCTCCAGGTAAAAACAGGCAACACAGAGAGCCTGGGAGATTCAGAAGGGAGGATTCAGGAGAATTCTGTGGACTGTTCTAAAGGGAATTCAAAGGAGAATTCCAGGGCAGGACGGCCCAGGAGCAGAAGGCTACCAAGGGCAGGACATTCTCGCAGCGCGCCTCCTGACCATCCTGAGACTCAGCCCGGACAACCACGGAACGGCCAGTGTGTCCAAGTGCCAGAACTTTCCTTTGTTCTAAGAGTCTAGAGCGGAGGTTGCCAGAGAGTAACCAGAGGATCCACCCGAGGTTAGCATCAGCAGCAAGCCTCGTGAACAGGTCGGAACTGTGGATAGCTGAATCACTATTCAGAACTAGCTCTTCATCAGGAACGAACTGGTCCTCTTCCTGACTTGCTGGGACCCACAGTCAGCTTTTCTACTGTGCATAAACTTTGCTAGTTAAAGCCAACTAACTAGTCGCAAGCCACACAGCACAGCCTGGCACGCAGCCAGAGAGCGCGGATTGGACAACAACAGCCTGCAACTGTTTCTTTGTGCCCGCAGGAGATCTGAATCCCCAGAGATTGGATGAGTATTCAACTTCAATGCATTACAGCTCGAGAATTCAATTGTTATCCCAACCAGTTGATATAAATTTAATTCCTAAGAGTTATGTACTTGTTTTGAGTATCTAATGTAGGAGTTATAACCAAGTTCATTTATGAAACGGTCTAAATGAATGATATACTGAACGTATGTCCTCTTGATATATGTAACTCTTTGTAACTGATTGAATATATATCTTTTGTATTCTGATAACCCTCTCGATAAGATCTGTTAGGCTTATATGCATATTTTATGTATTAATAAATGTATCCTCGTGTATTAGTACCTGTGTGTGTGCGTTGTTTGAGTTATGTTGCATGGTTGGATTCTAAAGCCATCAAAAGAATCAATTTTGTGATTTACTGTTACAATTAATAATTTTCCCAGTGAATGCCCAAACCCTACAGAACTGGTGCCTTCAGAGAGCCACTACATTTACATTTTGGCTATGGCAACATTACATATTTGGCATCCCTGGGTCGGCTATGATTACACATGTGAGCGGATATCTTGCTCAGAATTAGAAGACAATGTGTTCAAAAACCCAAAGCTTTCCTGAGCATCCTGATATGAGTAGTATCTTTTATCCAGCTCTGACACTAGGCTGTCGATCACAACTGTGAACAATGCTGTGAAAAACCTACTATGGCCTGACACCTGACTTTCTGGTTCCCAGGATTCAATTCAGCCTTTTTCATTTCCTTGTTGTTTGTCTGCTTTATAAACTTTGGATAATGTTGGAGAAATTATTTGCGGCTATATCTAAGTTATCGAACTCAACACCGCGGAGGCCTGCCACAGTCTCTCAGTGAACACACTAGGTCCACAGAGTTGCACAAGTCAAGTTCAAATACGGTGTATGGTGTTCCACATATTACAAAGAAACAATTTCAAGCTTATTCATTTTCTTGAGTAGTCCCTGGCGTCATTGTGTGTAGATAAATTCTGGTGCTCATCATCCCTTATACTCTTTAGCACCTGCTAAGGATGTTACTATAGTTCTGGCAGAGGGCTCTGGTCACATTAGAGTGCGCAGACCATCTTGTGTTAGAAAGTGTTTTGAGCATTTCAATGTTTACTTTCATTAGGCTGAAGCCCTGCGATGACAGCATAAGCAGACTTTGAAAAAAAGTTAAAAAGGGACTGGACAAAACTGAAAAATTCTTCTGTCCTGGCAACAGTTACTATTCACTCCCACCAAAATTAAGGGTGTGGGCGGCACATGGTATCTACTCTGCTAGAGAATTGAACTATTTAACACGCGACTGCAGGCCTTTAAGTGTGCCTAACATGTTACTTGCATTATCATAACACTGGCCTCTGCAGTTCCTAATATAGATGATGCCCATCTCTTGTAAAGTGCTTAGAACTGAATTATACAGTTCCTCTCCAGTATGGCTAGTAATGGGTAAAAACTTGAGAAAATGCTCTTCAATATAACCCTCTGGAGAAACATACCTCAGTATAAATGTAAGCTGGTCTAAACATGTTACATCTGGTGTGGAGTCTACGCTAATTGAAAAGTATTTCACCGTTTTCACACAGCTTATGATTTCACAGAGCACCTTTAGTCCCATCAACTGTATAAATTCCTCGCACACAGTCCCAGAGAGGAAGGAGGGGGTTCCTCTGCCGGCATTTCCATATTTGTCAATGTGGGCATTTAAAAAAGGATCGAACTGTCTTATCAACTCCAGAATACCCAAGTAATTTCCATTATTGGGCTATCCAAACTTCTGGTTGTGACCCCTCAATGGTAGTTCACGTTCTGCCAAAAACGTAATTTCTGCAGCTACCCTCTGCAAAACTTGCTAACGATATGTCTTGGCTAGAGCTAAGTGGTGGGCTAACTGAGTGGCTGATAAATAAGACGCCTCATCCTTTTCTTGGTTAGATGGTGGTAGAGTTAAAAAATCCCGATATTTTGGGGATCATTTTTTATCAAAGCTTGATCTCGTATTTCTCTTTCTCTTTGCACTTTCCATTTTTGTTTCCCACTCTCATATCTCCTGAACTCCAACATTTTACTAAATACCTCTAACATAAAGGTCCATAAACCGTCAAATGTGCATCTGATACATTGGCCAATCAGCGTTAGGTTAAAAAAAAAGTTTGGTAGAAAAAAAACTTTTTAAACCCTGGCCAATGAGAGGCCCTGGATCATTTGGGGTCCCTGGGCTGAAGCCCAGGTAAGCCCATGCATTAAATCGCCCATGGGCATGGTGATACAATGGGTTTGGTACATACATTTCAGATCCTGGAGGTGTGGGCTCGATTCCTGCTTAGGGCACAAGTTTTTCTTCTAACAACCAAAGACTCATTTAAAAAAAAAATTAATAATATTATGTATCACACTGACTCAAGGCCCCTCATGTCAATTTTGGATCACTCAGATGACATTGGTGTATCAATATCTACTGCACCTCTTGCAGAAAATGCCCAGCTATCTACACTGGGGAAACAGGAAGGAAACTGGGAGACAGCTTCAGAGAACATGTCATATGGTTTGAACCGTGAGAATCAAAGACTTCTCCAAATCTGTGGTATCTCATTTCACCTCTAAGAGCCATGATCACAGTGTCTGCTTTCTCAAAGAAGAGTTTCTCAACTCCTATTGGAGAAAGACATCCGAAACAAACTATCCTGAAACTAGGATCACACCTTTCCACTTCTCTCAATGATAGACTCATTTCCTTTTAATCCTCTCCATTCATTTGCAGATTTTTGACCTCATACCTCTTGACTTCACACCACCTGAGTGCCCACTCTGCCTCCACCTGCTCCGACCTTCTCTCCACTCCCAGCTTTTGTTTTCCCATGCTATATGTATGAGCTGCTGACTATCATCGCTTTCTCAATCTATTTAACACGAAAAGAATGCTCCATAGCTGAAACAGAAAACAATGTGTTTTTTTTTCTCTTTTCAGCATAAAATAAACCTTTACTTGTTCCTTTGCAGCTTACACATGCTGACACACCTACTTGAACTGCTTGTTTTGTGCCAGCCAGCTAGCACATTATCACCTCACAGATGGTCAGAAGGATAAACTAGGTGTGGACTTTTATTTTACTCTCCATAAATACACATTCCCAATTGTCACTGATGTAGCTTTAGTAATTCCTGGTTTAAATTCCTGTTTTTAAGAGAATGTGATTTTTTTGTGTATACATTTTGTATTGTGTTGGCAAAATTGTTTTAACTGACAGCGTTCACAAAGATTCTAATCATGAAGATTTACCTGTTTTTCGTGTATAGCTTTTAAAATCATGCAATATCTAAGCTAGGCAGGGACACGTCATTGTTGCTTATTGTTTCTTATTTTTGATTTGACCATTTTCACCTTGCCCTAATTATAGTGGGGATCTAGCATGTCTGGGGGCTTATTCGTGATCTTTGATCTGCTTTGTGGAGCCGATATTTTGTCCTTAGCTTATGCGTACACTTAGGGTTGTTTTAGTTTGTAGTGGTCATTAGTATTACAGATATTACAGTATTATGGTTTGTATCACTTGTAATTGTGGTGTCCATTATGGCATTCAGTTTAGAGGATTTTATGTTGTGCCGAACTTTGGAGCACTTCGAGACATGTCGCAAGGCAGATATTTTATTGATAGAGGGTTTTAGCCTCTCTGTTTTCTGGGGGTGAATCAGGTGTTAAATTGAGGAAGGGAGACAACTCCCACACCCCAGACAAAGGTGATACAAATTCATTCAAAAAAGTGAAGTGTGTTAAACTCTGCTAACAGAGCCACTTGTAAGAGAAAGGTGAATGTCTGCTCAATTAAATCAAAGCTACAGCACAGTCAGATTAACAAAATTAACTGTTTGTCAAAATATTTTCCACTACCAAAATTTACCTTTGGATTTTCTCAATGCAGATGTAAACCTGAAAGAGGCACCTTGCATTCACAATAAGCTTCATTATAACAATCTCTTAATAATAAGAGATTTAATAATATAATAAACTTTTTATATATCCAATTGAGTCATTTTATTTTATAAAATATACCTACTTAATTAATCTAATATTTAACATACTGTAATACACAGTTTAAAATGAATAAAAGTCTGAACAGCATACAATTTAAATTCTGTAATTGGAAAAAGATTGTCTGAAGAAGCCCAGCATTGACAAGGATTCAAAACCTGGCGTTTTCTGGCGATAGTCCTAATGCTTCCGTTTACGCCACATTAAGCATTCACTGCGCCACCAAAACCAAAAACAGTCCAAAAACAGATTTATTTTACAAAAAGGGTTTGTGTTATGGTGCGTTGGAGCATGCGCACTGCAAAGTGCAGGCATGCAGTATCTGGCATTCATTCTGAATGGCTGGATATGGAGTCAAAATATCCTGATAGAAACCAGAGCCAATGAGTGTGAAAACCTATTGACAACAAAAGACAAGGCAAATATTGTTTTTCATGTGTAGTTTGTAGTGTGTGCTATGAGCCAGAAGAGGTTATAGGGTTGTGATGTACAGATTAATTCAGTCATTCTTATGTAGTCTTTCTTGAATATCACTTGAATAATCTGTAATAACTATGTTTTCAAAACCAAACAATATGTAATCTACTTTATGTGCATTATGTGCATTTCTATGATAGGTACAGTATGATAATGTGTTACATGTTTTCAGTCTTCACATGTCTGGCTGTTGATGTCTCCAGACATATTGCCATCTGTGCAGTAGAACAAGGTACCAGATTTTCACCTACTCTGTTCCACATACTGTAAAAGACAGATGTTTTATTTCCATACTTGAAGTTAATAAATAGAATTAACTATTACCTCTTTATCTTACAATCAGTTTTTATTTGTTTGAAATTCCAAGATCAAAAACATGCATTAAATGCATACTATTATTGTTACATGAGGACTTTAATTTCTTAAATTAGAAATTGCAACCATAAATTGTACGAGTTTGTGATAACTGTTAGAAGTCAGTGAAATATAACTTACAGTCTCATTCATGGATTCTAAATATAGAGTGTACAAAACATCAAAAACATGCATAACAAACAATGTTGAATATATGTGTATAAAGATCGTATCGATATGAAAGTGTGATGGCTTACTCAAGTTTTACAAAGAAAAATTAACTTCAGAATTAAAATAGATTGATTATAACATGTTATGGATATGTGATGTAATGATAACTCTGCCAGGAAGTAGTGTCGCTCTTCAATCAGTCTTTGCCTTGTCTTTGCCATTAAATGTACTATTTAAAGCAGACTGTGCACAGTGGTCTTCTTGGTTCCAGCTACAAGAGATCATGGGAAACCTCGGTTAGTCACAGCTTTAGGTTGGTGCCGAATATGCTTGGATATCAGGATGTTGCCTTACAGAGTCCAGCTGTCTTATTTCATTGATCAGGTGAAAATGGCAATAAGTTAAAAAACAAGATCAATTCTTTTGCAGGAGGAATACCTTGAGCAGAATTCTGTACTGTACTTATTTGGACTACTTGCAAGCACGTGGTTCAAAAAGTCAGATTGCCAGTTTAGTGGGAGAGATTAGAGGAGCCAGTGAGTTAAACAATGAATTGGGTGCAAGTGGGTGCTGCAGAACCTTTTAAGGAGTAACATCATAATTGGTGATTGGTTGAAAATGTCATCAGGTACTGTATAGTCCTACCCTTCAGGTCCCTCATTGGTGAATTTTTCTTTGGGTGATGGACAGTGTCCTTGGTCTTGGGGAGGAACTGACTACAGGCTCAATGGAGCCCACCTGTTCTATAGTTCAATAGATTGCACAGCTTCATGATTTGTCTTACCATAGGGGCCTCTTAGCCACATTCCTCTAGATTTACAAATGAACCAAGCTGCCTTGTCAAGGCAACACATTGTTTTTAAATATTTAATAATAATTAATTCAAAGTGTAATTATACATCTTGCAGCCATACTTTGCATGAGTGGATATACTGTACAGTATATGA
This sequence comes from Lepisosteus oculatus, assembly GCF_040954835.1. Lineage (NCBI taxonomy): Eukaryota > Metazoa > Chordata > Actinopteri > Semionotiformes > Lepisosteidae > Lepisosteus > Lepisosteus oculatus. The sequence goes on from NC_090705.1 coordinate 21,816,426, forward strand.
CAATTTATGTCAACCACTCCACCCACATGATAAGGTTAAATTATTAATTGTTCTCCAGAACAGTTTTTTCATGTTTCTTCTTTATTGCATTTGGAGCTCTCAGTGACAAAGTCCAGCTGAAGTATTAGTAAAGAAGACAATTGTTTTCTTTTTTATTTGTTATCATCTGTTTCCATCTACCTAATATATGGTTAGGTATAGATTATTATAATATAGAGTATTATTAGGTATATACCTAATACCTAAGATACGGTTTCTTTGGCAGTGTGAACCCAGTGCTTTTCTATCACAATGGTTTCACAGACAGTAAGAAGCACCTTCCAGTAGGGGGTATCTTGGCCTATCTATTACTTTCAGTAGGTATCATCCAGTTTACAGACATCATACAGTATTTCATTAGTGTAGTAATTACAAAGCTGATTTGTAGTGTATTGAACAACCGTACCCAGGAAATCCAATTCTCGATAAATTCATAACTTTAATCTGAAATAATTTTATTGTGAAAATAATTTGTATAATAACACACATTGTTTAATTTATTGTCTACATTTAGAAAATTAAACAATGTTTTTGTAACAGATTTTTTTAATATTGATTGATAACACTGGAAGAAATGATGCTTCTCACATGAACACCTTAAGATAACATAGAAATGTCTTTTGTGATAAGTAAAGTGTTACTCACACCTGGCCATGATGGTGTTGCTTACTTACTGTATGATATCTGATAAGAGCACTTTGTCAGAATATTAGTTGGAGTTCATGATATTTGATGCTATACAGTATTTTTAAAATAATTCGAATATATTTAATCCCTGGTTATCTTAGTTTGATTCTGATTTAGAAGTTGAAATAGGTTCTGTGTATTACTATGAACATATAAGGCTTTAATGCAAAATGCATTGCTTAAGATTTAAAATGCATAATAAATGTCCCTTTTTGGGGTTTTTCTCAATATGGAAGTCTCATTTTGGGTCTCATAACTACTAACATCATCAGCTTTACTGGTCCATCTTTAGTGTTTCTGAGTCTTTAAGACTCATTTTATAGCTATCAAATCAATATTTGGCATTATTGCTGTCTGGGAAAAATATATATTTTAACAATAGGTAGAGCTTATTGTCTGTATTGTCATGTCTGTGCTCTGTAAGAATTAGCTCCTTGCTAGCTCAATCTTCTACTGCTCTCTTATCTCAAAGAGATCACTGAGTTGTGTCTTAAATGATAGTACTAATCCTGCAGCTAATGTTTCTTCGCCTTACTGACCTGCTGTTTTATGCCCTTTCTCACTAGTCCGCATCCACATTTTTCACAAGGTTACTCTTTCAAAGCCGATTAAGCTGTGGGAGAGTGGAGGCTGCAGATGACACACAGCTTATCTGTGGGCACTCAATACAACCTAATTGCCTGATACAGATAGATACATGCCTGCAGAGGTCTGAAACATTACATATTCTTCATTAAAGCTTTTATAGTGATATAACTGTATTCACCACGGAAACCCCCATGTTATCCAGATCCTAGAGGACTGTTACCAACCACAAGGAAGTCATTAGTATAGATTTACAGTATATAATATTGCAAGTCATTAGACAAGAATTGCCCATACCTGGTTCTCCTCTGATTACTGGAAATGCCAAGACAGAGTTACATTGGCCTGAACACCTCTATCATTGTGTGTCAGAGGCAGAAAAAAACAGTAACATTGATTTCAGATACAGAAAGTTAAGTGTTTCATAGATGAAAGTGTAAGGGACTTTATTATTTCATTAAAAATGTATGCTTCTATAGTCAATACATTGGTAAAATATTTGTTTATACTAGAATAGATTACATGATAAAGCTGCTAGATTTACACCTGATACTCGTTGGTGACCAATGATTCTGGTTCTGAAGAAACTGGTCAGCTATTTAACTGTTGAACAAATTTTAAACTTAAGAGTCTCTGCATAGTCCTTCAGTTCTGCCAGCTGTGCACAAAAAATATGGCTGTTGGAAAACTCTGCAGCACTTTACTGGTAGTGGTATTGTTATGGTCCAGGGATCAGCTAAACATTTATAAATCACAACAAATTACCTTCTTCTGTACATTTAGAACAACGTGAATTATCATAAGTGTTTCATGATTATCTAATCATTAACTTATTTTTCGTTCATTATGCGAGTCCTGTTAGAACATACTGGACATGTTCGACAGTAACTGGACTTTTCCTAGTGAGGCCATTAAGACAGCTGCATTGGGACAGATTATGGACAAAGAAGGCTTCAAAGGAGGATAAATGCAGCAAAATAATATGTGGATGAGAAAAGAGGAATCATCACCATCAGAGAAAGAGGAAAAGATTGGACCATGACAGATTACCTCTTTTAAGCAAACTGGAAACCAGATTCAGTCCAGGTCATCTGAACATTGGAAGAAACCAAGTGTTCAGAAAGGGTTGTGCTGTTTGATATGAATTATTATTTTATTTTATTTGAATTCCTATACTGTAAAATTCACAAGCTAAACCTCTCACTGGTTAATGATGCATTATTTGAAATAAATAAATGAGTTCCCATTCATTTGAAAACATTTGTTTTTAGACAGGGGATTAGTCTTGGGTGGTATCTTTTTGCTTAATGGATTGGCCTTTTAAGGTGTTTTAAGCTACATGATCTCAATAACTGGCTGAATTTTTTATTTTCTATCATTGTAGGAGGCAGCACTCTGGTACCCGCAGATCTGTAAATATCTGTATAATATTAGTGAAACATTGTGTGTTGTATTTGTGTGTAATTTATTGCAATAAATATTTGTCTGTCTTATTAAGCTTGCTGCCTGTTAATCATAATGGAGCTTTCCTCCATAACCAAGCTGTGCCAGGGCATAAAGAAATCACATGCTGCGATAAACTCAGTATTCTCTGACTTTAGGGGGTGGAATTATCATTAATCTTTATAATTTGCTTGTGTAGCAATCTGGTGTCAGGACCTGCTTCTTATTTTCTTACTTTATAGTCTTATCACCCCCTTTTTATTACTATTTAATTACTAATTTATTTAGCCGACACCTTAATCTAGAGAGACTTACAATTGCACCATTAATAGAACTGGATATTTTACTGGAGCAGTCTGAGAAAATTATCTTTCTCAATAGTAAAATAGCAATGTTTCACCAGGGATTTAAACCCACAACCTTCCAGTTACAAGTCTGGAACCCTAAACACTACCTCTCTGCCTTTTTGCGATGACAAAAATAAATTTTGTCATCTGATGTGGTGAAAAGTATCATATAAACGCAAGTAATTTTCATCATTGATTACTTTATAAGAAATGGTGACTTAACAAAGAATACACTTTTAAATAAATAGATCTATTTCAACAGTACTGTATGTAGCCTGAAAGCCTAATTCCCCTAAAAGGCTAATGCTCAGTTTTTTCAACATCAGCCGATGACCCACAATCTTTATGGTTCTATCAGTTCTTGATGTGTGTGTCATTGTAAGAGTTACCAGAATCCCAGAGCTGCAAACACAACTTTTCCGTCTCTCTGGGGTGTAAACAAACAGTTGTCACGATCGCTACTCCTCCTCTTAAGGGCGCTCCAGCCCTTCCTTGTTCTGTCCCATTCCCCACACCTGTTCCTTATTCCAGCCCCTCTTTAGTTGCACCTTTAAAGCCAGACGCAAGCGTTTGCCTGGCGCTTCTCATTGAATCCCGTTTCGTGAGAGCCCGGGGTCCTGCTGCGTCTGGCTCCATTATGGTTTTAGTTTCCTGTTCCTGATTCCCTGTCCCGCCGGTCCCGACCTGGTTCTGGTTTTTTAAATTACTTTGGATGGATCCCCTGGTCTTGGACTCTGCCTCCTATTTTGGATTTTCCTTTTGGATTTATGCTTGGATTGTTTGCCCCAGACTCACTCCCCCTGGACACCTGCTCACTTCGGACACGCTCCCCTGTCTCCTGACCCACTCCTGCATGATATTTTTCCCTATTGTTTCTTCACCTTCCGGATCGTTTCGTCCACATAGGGCTGGGAAAGAACTGCTCCTGACAACAGTATACTGTACATGTATGCCCCCCTTGCAAAATAATTTACAGTTTTCACTGCAAAAAAGATTACATTTAACAAAATACTTCTTTGCTATACTGAAGTGTAACATAAACAACTTAAAAAATACTTTGCCCCAAATGTTTTGCATTAGAATTAATACATAAAAAAGAACAGTATCAGACTTTTGCTGTTGCTGGCTAAGACATTTAAAATTAAAACTAGAATGATCCACGTAAAACATGGAACAGAACCTTTTGAATTAAACAATAAAGAATAAATGTAGATTACAAAAGAATCTTGCTTTGTCTGTGACCTAGTTAGCAAGTTTGTTTTGAATTTTCCATATCTGCCCATAACAGATCCATAATGGATACAGTGAATTCAAAAGGACATTTGCTAATGAATGTGTACCATTTATTACACAGGTTATTTTATAACATTATGAGGGTCATTTTGAAACTAACTGTCATGTAATTCTTTGTTTTTCCCCTTCAACAGTCATTTCAAGGTAGTTCAATGAAAATCGTTGGAGTTTGCCAAAGATTCATTGTTTTAAGTTGTCGCACTTCCCTTAAAGTCTTTATTCCCTTAAACCCCATTCTTAGTAGTATAGTCCTGTACCGAGATTTGTATATAATCCTCATGTATATATTCAAATGTTTTGATGACTCTTTTTTTTCATACCATTACCTTTAAATCAGTTGAGAAAAAAAAATACTGTCATGATCTGAAAAATCAATTTGTACAGGAGTGTTTCCAGGAGGAATTAGAGTCATGCTAGATAGCAATGCAGTGCTCCACCCAGTTCAGAGCCGAGAGCTCTAACTCCACTACCCCACTGCTTCCGAGGAACTGTGGTTCATGTGTGTTCACAGAGTAGCTGTGTATGAAAAATGGCCATGAAATAAAGACATTTTCACATAAAAAATATTTATAAATGGTATGAGAAATCCCAAAAATATACCCCAAAATGACCCTATATTGAAAAAAGTGTTTAAAAACTTAATGAATGTTTTCTGTAAAATAAACTTATTTGGGATATTTATCAAATGTTATTAAATTCAGTCACTCGTGGTTTAGCACAATACACATGGATGTCTCTTACTGTTGCAGCAATGACGATTGTTGCATACAATGTAAACTCACCATCTGAAGCATTCACAGGGATTTTTAATACTGCTAGATCTTACAGCCAAACATAGCCCATCAATGATAGGTCACAATCTAGAAGACCACTAATAATAATACATCAAGAAGATCGAAAAGGAGGCTTAAGTGTGCTGGTCTGGGCAGGAGAGTTTAGTCACTTAGTAGTGATTGATAGCAGACTAAATTCACAGTACTACATTAATCAAGCTTTGGGACCTCAATTGCTGTCCTTCCCTCAAGCTCGTCCTGACATGATAACATTCTAGCATGTCCTTAAAGTGCTCACATAACTCAAGCTTTCTAGTGAGGTGAGAATTTGACAGTTATGTTGTAGATGCCTTGGTTTGAGCCTCATTTAACATTTATGGGATTAGCTGAGACAACAAGTGGCATGTAGGTCTTAAAAATAACAAGACAGATGCTTGTCAAGTTTCTGCCCAGAAATGGGACACAATCCCACAAAAAAATGTGGGAAAATGCAGCCCGATGAAATGTGCTGCAAATGTGCAAAATGTAATGCTACCAAGTATTAATACACAAAACTAACCTGTGCATTTTCACTTAAGAACTACTGTTGGTCAGCCCTCTTGAACACAAATAATAATCTAAATGAATTTTACCTACATATGATCTGTTCTTCAAATGTCAATTCACCTGCTAAAAATATATATTTTTAATGATAACTTATAAGTGATACCAAAATTTGTTTATGAAATCTAACACATCAAGTTACTGTTTACCAGTGTATCTATACATAGAATTGTATTGTCGTTGCATGTATGCATTTGATTTTAGGATTTTTTTTCAAACTTCATACATTTTTTGCAGTTTTAATTGATATAACTTTTAGATGGATGGTATACATTGTTACACTGTATATTTCTTTTGAATATCACGTTGTAAAAAAGTTGGTGAATGTGCATGTTTACCTTTTATGCAGTCATACAGTACAAGCACTGTAAGAACTGCAACAGAGTACACCAGGAAAATAGTTTAGATAAAAATGTCTAAAAATAATAACTGATTTTATTCACCAGAGAGTTAATACTTCATTACTAGCAAGAAACAAAAAAGCATTATTTTAAAATACTGTAAATATTCTATAGTTTGGAGAGATGTAAACATTTGTTTATACATTTTAATACATTTAAGGATCTTTGATTAAGAACATTTGTGACATACTGTAATTCAGACAAACTAGTTCTATTCCATATCAGGGTCTATTAAACAGCCTGCAAAGGTAGCTTACTCTGAAGCCTTAAAATATAAATTTTATAGGATTAATATAAAATCAAATTTTTGAAATAAATGACTCATTATCTAAAATAAGTCTAAAATCAATGGCAATCAATCAATCCATGTTTGGGTTACTTCCATTATTTTTCTTGGTGATTTAGTATGTGAAATAAGGGAGGGATCCACATACTAAAAAAAACTAACTGTAGCTTCAGCAAAGCAGATATTAGTTGCAGTGTTCACAGGAGGTAGTTCAGCAACTAGATTCCTTTACATCTGTTTCTGAATGGTGCTGACTTATGAGCTGATTTTTGTTCTGTCCTAGGCAATGCTAATAAATCTCATTGAAGCAATGAATTTTAGTAAAGTCATTTTCCTCCATTTCAGAGGTCAACCTGAATCAAATATTTGAATGGAAAATTAGAATATTTGTATTTTTATTATAGTATATCGTGGTACACAGTTTTGGGGCGAATTTCCTTTTACCATCCAAAGATAAATTGGCCAGGCTTATTTGAGTCTATAAATTGTGCCTGCATGTACTGTATGAGCCATACAATGAAATATACAGTACATGATCTAGTCCTGCCTTCAACCCTAGCAGCTAGGGTAGACTCCTGTGTGCCATGACCCAGGTGGATGCAGCTGAGAAAGACGCAATGTATGAGCAATATAATTAGAAAATGTTCAATCATTTATGAAGTTCATAACTTTCATATATTTGTAAGTAGTCTCTAATGCATTAAATAGATCTATTTTATACTGTAGTTCTAATGTGGCTTTGCAACTAACTTAAAATATATAAATGAATAATAAATGAAAAATATAAAGTTACAGTATAATATATAAAATATGCCATACCATTCATTTCCTTTAAAACTGTATTATCAATTTGTAAAAAACATGTCAGCACATGGTATAGTTTAAAAATTTGCTTAAAACATATTTTATAGTTTGTAGATTTTATAGAATATGATGAGATATTTTAAGTGCTGAAAAATCACTTTTCTCTGGAAGATATGAATGGAAAATATTAACTTGGGTTTTCTTTTTTTTCCCACTACTTGTAGATGCTTTGCAATCAGAATTCTTTAATACTGTATACAGGTAGAGTATGTGAAAAATAAAATAATTTTGTATGCAGTTTCATTAGGCTTTTAATAAATTTATCTGAGAAACTGGAAGTAACATTTTCATACAAAAAAATATCAAACGGTCTGATAAATGTGCTCATTTGGGGTACAGATCATATAGATCTAGTCTGGATTATGTTATTAGTTGAATGTAGCCACAATTTCCCATGGAATGGTATTAAATTGGTCAAGCACTGCTGGAATTGTAGAGTGCTTTAATCATGCAATTGGGTGTACCGGTGTTCTGTCACTGTTTGCCGTAAGTGTGTGTGTGTGTTTACTGTATCTTCTAGATCTTTGAATACTTTTTTTCTGTTTTTCAGACCATAGATTAGAACTCATTACATTTGATTGTCTATGTTGTGCTACACACAATGTAATTTAGAGAGTCAAATGATTACAGATCAGAGTTTTAAACCCGAATGGTTCAAAATTATTGGTTATATTTGTTTTCAGTGCTTTTTACATGTAAATGCAGTAAAAAGTTTGATGTTTGTATACAGTTTTTTTCCAATGTTTTCAACTACATGGCAATACAGTGGAAATATGCTGAAAATATATATGGAATTTAGATTTTTTTATATATTCTAATAATTTCTCCTGTGATGCTCTTGTATGTTTCCGTTTAAAACTTCTTCCTTTAAATTACTCAAATCTCTTCTCCTTCCCTCACAAGCAGACTGATTTTTTCATCCCTGTTGTGTCCCACAGAGGATTTCTGCCAATCATTTTGAGCTATACCCTAGACTCTAACTGTGTCGTGACCACTATTACTCTTTTTCAAGAGGCTCAAATAAAATTCAGAAGTCATTTCAAAGATCTCAGCTTCTGGCTGGCTCTAGCTCTCTTTATTGATACTGTATCCACTACTGTTACACAAAAGAAAACAAGCTGTCAGCTTCTGACAATTCAGGTTAACAGATTAAAACACTTCAAACTGACATACAGAGGAGATGGACAGAGGGAGAGAGAGCAAGGCACATAGAAGTGCTGAGATAAAGTGGCAATGTGTCTTGCTCTTGAGACGGCCAACAAAAGTTCAAATTCACATTCAACATGTTGTTGATGGGTTTGTTATTCTTAAAACCCACAAACAGTCTAAATATGAATAAATTCAATTGGATGAGGAATGCACTTTGAAACACTATGCCACTGGAAATACTAAAGAATGAGTTTCATAACAGAAATAAAGCCAGTATAAAAATACTCAAGGAGATTAAGAAGACCTAGTCAACAATACTAGATGGTATATACAGTACAGTATTTATTTTGTCACAGTAGGGAAATTTTCTATGCAGGCAGATAAAAGACATAACACATTACACAATACTGTTCATTTACTGTAACACATTATGAACCCATTAAGAAATTAGACATACTGTACATATAATTAATATATATATATATTTATTTAGAGATAAAGTAAATATACTGTCAATTGTCGAAATTGAACAGGTTACTTGCTGTGAGAATAAAAGATGAACTAGTTCTACTGTTCTTGAACCCAGGCAGTCTAAGTCAACACCCAGATAGACGGAAGTTAAATTCACTTTGCAAGGGGTAATTATGACAAAGTGGCCTTCCATGTGTATGGTATAAAGATTTTGTATGACAGAGGGCCAAATTACTCTGTGTTCAGATGTAAATATAACAGGGCTATTATGGCAAGAAGAATTCTCTAAAATCTATATATATATATCATACAATTTCTTTTACATTGACTGTGTCAGCTCTAAAGGCTGGTTTCAGAAATTCTAGAGCAATATTGAAACTTGATCCCAATTTTAAGTATATAGTTTATAGATAAGAGCATATTATCCAAGTCATAAAAGAAACTGACACAGTAGCAATAATTAACAATTGGAAATTATACTTTCAATTTGAGGTAATCTAAACACTTTCTAATCTGAAAAAGCAGAAAACTCATACTTAACAAAACAAACTTTGGTTAGTTAATTTAAATTGTATGCATGCTCTTGGTGTTTATACAAGGGAAATGATATGAGCTGCTCTGTTTTAATTAAGTTTTATTTCTGTTATGTTCCTTCATTTCCATTTGATTCACAGCCCTTCCCGATTTATTTTTTTTACTCTTTGCACATGTTACATGCAGTTCATAGAATTTAAACAGCTCTTTCTCTGAACAAATCATAGTGTTTGGTGTTAGCTGTTAGTAGTGCGAAATTCCAAAACATAAAATCCTGTTCTTACTTTCTCCTGGGGTTATAAACTCAGGAGCTGTTAAAGGTATTATCCATAACACTTTAGGTACACCAGACGCATCAATTGCACTTCTCACTGTGCCATCCATCATTGCATAGCAACATCTGTAACAATTACCTGAGAATATCTCTTCTCTGTTATTAACAATAAAAAACCAACAGGATTCCATTTGTTGTAAATTTCCAGCCGGCTGCACCTAACACCACCTCCAACAAAAGGCAATCAGGGAAACTTCCCCCTGATTGCCAGTTCAGATTATCTACCACAAAGCTACAGTATCAGCTAACTTCGAGTTGTTTTTTACTGTCAGATATGGAGCCTGTCCAAACCTCATTTTAATTGCAGGAAATATACTGCAAATCAACAAACAAAAGTACCTCACAGGCTGAGTTATGACATCCCATGAAGGAAATATCAGCTGAAAAAAATAAATAAGGACAGGAAACCCTCGGTTTAGTGGACCTTACATTGCTGGACTTCAGATTTAATAAACAAAATCAGTTAAGGGGCATGTTTATAAAATCAGAAATATCAGTTTTCAAGTTCATATTTGTCATTCCAGCCATTTACAAGTATACAGTGGAACGAAATATTGTTCCTCCTGGTTCACGGTGCAAATACAGACAGGAGAGAAAGGACACTGACATAGATATTGTAGACAGGATACACATAGTGCAAAGTGCAGATAGTGCATATTACAAGGCAATACATAGTGCAATATGCACAACACACTGGGTGGATTTAAACCCTGTTTCTGGAATTGGGGTGGCTGCCAGTACTGTAGATTCCAGGGTGATGAGGAGCCTGACAGCCTGTGGGAAGAAGCTGTTACAGAGTCTGGTGGAGCTAGCCCATATATTGTAGTATCTTTTCCCAGATGGTAGCAGGGCAAAGAGTTTATAGGAGGGGTGATCTACTATACTGGCCCTGTGTAAGCAGCGTTTGTGATAGGTGACAGAAATGAAAGGGAGGGAGGCTCCAATGATCTTTGTTCCCCTGCAATAATGAGGAAAATGTACAATTAATAAAACAAGGTACTAATAAATACAAAATTACACGTTTAAAAATCAGGAGTCACAGTGGTGCCCAATAAGGGCAGGTCAATTGCTTATGCTGGGTATTGTTTGAGTTTTGTAATTCATTAGAATTTTTTTATACTGTATATTTATAACACACGAAATAAAGAGTGTATATTTATGATAAAAAAGGGCAAATAAACAATTTTCATTGATTTTGTTGATTGTACTGCAATTGTTAAAAAATAAGTCAAAAGATCCAGGAAGCAAATATCTATAGTATATATTCAAATAATAATGTGTTTTGGGGCTGAAAAAAAAACATCATCTTTGATTTAATGGACATTCTGTACTAATGGAGTCCCCTTCTCCCCTAGTGGTCTGTTAAATTAAGGATTTACTGTGCTAGAAAAGCAAGCAGGTGTGGAAATGAAATAGTGCAATTTCTGTACCAACAATAAACCACCACAGTGCAAGTATAATTCTATGAATGAAGGTTCATTACTTGTATATTAAAAAAATGCAATATAGAAAAAAGGTAATATCTGCAACATAACAAACAGATTTTTACTGCAAGGCCAAATTTGTGATACAAATTAAGATTCCATAATTATGTTTGGCTGAAAGCATATTCATTTATTTTAACTTCTTAATGCCTAAATTATCTCTTCCTGTAGAGAGGCATTTAAACATTTACAATTATATTAAAAGGGGAATACATTTGAGCTATCTTCTTATCGAGTTATTATAAACAGGTATTTAACGGTTGAAGTGTGACATCTGTAAAGAAACAAATGTATGGAGAAGGAGTGAATTTACGAAGAAGTAATTTATTGTGCACAGGACAATATGGAATACAGCAAACAGCAATTAATTTCAGCATGTGAAATACCTAGACTTAAGTACTGGGGGATGGATCTAAAGCATATACTGTAAATACCATTCTGATCAAGGGTTTTGTACATGCCAGCATCATACCAGAACTAGTGTTCTCTGAGGTGTTGTGCTGTGCAGACAAAAAGAGAAAATTACAGTATTTCCCTGCACCTTGTTCCAAGTACATATCTCTACATTGCTAACATTGTTCACTTTACAAATATTCTTTAACAGTTCCACTCCTAAGTATTCCCTCTTCTCACTGGAGGCCAAGCAAACCAAGGGAAAGCATGGCTCATTCACACAGTTATTTCTATACAACAACCCCACTGAGCCTTGAGGTCAAGAACGGTACTTTTAGCCAAAGGGAAAAGCAAAAGGTACATACTGTAGGTTGAAGGTATTCAGGCTTTTTTGAAATTCCAAAATAATGGAAGTACATTTTTAAGTTAATATTTTCTTGAAAACACGCTCATGCTTTACTATGGGAAAGTAAATTTAGAATAAATTTAAACAAAAACTGAAGAGAAAAACTGAAATAAGTTAATTGCATCAATATTCAGACCTGTGAATTCAATATTTGCTAGAAACACTTCTGGCTGGATTTAGAGGCATAATGTGTAGTGTAGTTTTTGTCTAATTTTCTTGGCAAACGATCAAACTTGGCAGATCTGCTTAAACCTTCTCAAATTGATAGGGGATTGCTTAAGACCGCAGTGTTTCAATTGTTTTCTCAGGTTCTCAATAGAATCCAACTCAGGACTTTGACTAGGCCAATCACAAACATTCACTTTATTCACATTCCACAGTAGCTTTGACCATGTGCATTCTGGTTATTGTCCTGATGAAAGGTGTCTTTTTGTCCCAGTTTAAGGTCAAAAGTGTGTTTTTCTCTAATACGTTTAGGTACATTTTTCCATCTACATTTTCATCAGTCCTGACAAACTTCCCAGTATCTACTAATGAGAAGCAGAAGTATGAAATTATCCTGTCATCACCATTTTTGACAGTAACGGTGGCCTATACTGCGGGATGCTCTATGATAGTTTTGCATCACATGCAATGCTTTACTTCTAGACCACAAATTTCCAATTTTGTCTCGTCTCACCACAAAATCTTTTGCAACATATTTGCAGTATCACTTAGGTGTTTTGTTACTAAGGCCCATGCAGGATTTAAGAAGTTTTCTTCAGTTCCATACAAGCCCCTTTTGAGGAGTGACTTGTACCTTGTTCCCCTAAGGACATTTTTCTCCTATTTCTGGTACTGAAGTTTGTAATTGTTTCAAAAGTTGTTATTGGCCTCACAGTTACATCCATAACTAGTTTTGTCCATACCGAGCTGTTTAGTTTATAGGAACACCCTGATCTAGTCAGTCTCAGTGTGTCTTTCACTTTAATGATCAATGTCACCATTCTCAAAGATATATTAAAGTGTTTTTATACTTTACTACTTATCTCTGCCTTTAAACAGCTCTGCCCCTGAGTTATTTTGAAAGTTCCTTGGTTGAATCTTTCCTTGAAATTCACAACCTGAATGAGGCACATTAAAGTTATACGTGTATTTTGAAATAATTTGGACTACAGTACTTTGTTTGCACACAGACAGAGGCCATTGAGCCATTGTTGTGGTTCAGGTGATTTTGTGTACCTAAATTAATTTAGGTTTGTCACAGCACAAGGCTTAAAGACTTGTGCAATTATGACTTATCCATTTTTCCTTCACATTATCTACAGTACTGTATTTTTTGTTTTTGCTTTAAATGCTGGATGTAGGAAATGTATATGAACAAATATTAATTGCTATTTTAAAAAGTGTCATGACTGCACATTTTAAAGAAACGAAAGTTCTAGAGTCTGTATATTATTAGTCTGCAGGCTTATGGACCTTACTGCTTTTACTCTTAGTATCACAAAATAAAGGAATTCAATGCCTATCTACAGTAGAGTATACTGTATATAGGCAGTTACAATAACTGTAGTGTAACAATTTACAAGATACAATATTTAAGATAAGTAAAAATGAATTGCATACTGTGTTCATTTTTTCAATTGGATTATTAAAGTACTTTATATAATGTACTAAATCTAAAGTCATCACACCATTAAAACCCTTCAGGAAAGGTCATACTGCATTTTGGAAATGTTTCATAGAGCAGAGAAAACCATTGCAATGTCAACATAATACATTCTGTGTATACAGATGCAGCCATTCAAAATGGGTGGGGTATTTCGCAGTATACCCCGGTGGGCATGTAGCGGTATCACGCAGTATCATGGGGTTAATCGTGTCATTTGATGTCATGCCGGAAAGTATCCGGCATCACCTTGTAAAACTGCCAGGAGGAGCCAATAAAGTTTAACCTCTCATGTAAAGCATTTGAGCTTTTAAATTTAAACTGTGTATTACAGCATGTAATCATCAGTCATTAAAATGTTGGTATATTTTATGAAAGCAAGATTGCTCAGTTGGACAAAAGTACACAACCTACCTTTATCAGAAATATTTATGCATCAAAGCCTTTACCGAAGATATTACTATAAGTATTAATAATGAATGACTTTGGACAAGATGTATACTCAAAGTATCATTTCTTTAGCACATTTGTACAAGCACTTGGAATCTGTCCAAGCCCTACTTTGTCAGGCATTTTCTTTTACTTCAACGGACATAAAAACTCCCTTGCTTTTAACAGGGCATTTCATAATTTTTAACTACGAACATTATTTAAAATGCAACACTTATCATTCAACTTGAGCTCAGAATATCACAAGGATCCTCTAGAGCACAGCAAAGACTGTATTAAAAGAATCGCGTATCTAAAGAAATTAATAAGATATAATTATATTCGTGTACTGCAACAGGGCTGTGTAGGGCTGTTCCACCTCTCTCTTCATGTGACTCTATTCAAAAGCCATTTAGCAAAGAGGGGAAGAGAAGAGTTACAAACTAGTATACTTTAGATCTTTTGTTCTGAACCGGGGAAAATCTGATCGTGTTTCTCTATAACAATAATAAAAAACTTTATTTAACATATCACCTTTAAAAGTGACATCTCAAAGCAATACAGTAGATGTAAACCACAGATTACAAAGTAAATACCCAGACAAACGCAAACGCGTTTTTAATAAAATGCTTTTATTCATTAAGCAGAGAGAGCGTAAAACCTGGGCGTAACAGCTGTTCCTTTTTCTGATCACTTGCTCTCTGGATAAACGTCTCGCCTGTCCTGTTCTTTGTTTTCCTAATTTGCCGTTTATGCCTGCTGCGATCCACTCCTGCCCTCTCACCTAAAGAAGACTATTTTAAATTTCTTTGTGCGGTCCATTGTGCAATTAACCCTTGTATGTGCTGTCCTTAAGGTGATATCACATAAAGGTGATATGTAAAATAATGTTTTTTTTTATTATTGTTATAGACAAACATGATCAGATTTTCCCCGGTTCAGAAAAAAAGATCTAAAGTATACTAGTTATCAAAAATAAATCTAAACGGGGAGAAAGCTATGCTGAAAGTTTATTAAGATACTTAGAAGACAAAGATATCAATTTATGTTGCATTTGTCTGATTGTGAATCAAAAAACACATATATTTAAACACGCGTTTACGATTTAAATCAAAATGCGATTCAAATCAATATAAATGTTTATTTTGTAACGCATAGGTGACTATTCATTGTTATTAAAATGACTTAAATTCGATCATGTTGTGATATTTAGAAATATACATTTGTTTGGTGCGAGTGAGGTTTTATTTAATCTCTGACAAAGGGAAACGTTTCATTTTTTCAAAGAAATGTTTGTTAAAAAAAAGTCATGGTTCCAGTGGGATTTGATCATAGACCGCATGACATGGGAGTCAGGAACCTAACCCACAGCGCCACCAGCAAGCTCACATACAGAGTGGTGAAAAAGCACTACAGAAACATTATCAACAGACAATGTACAGCATGTACTATTCTTGTGTTGCGGTACATGAATATAATTATATCATTATTCATTTCTTTAGATACGCGATTCCATATTATATCCCCTTTTAATCAAATTCTAAAAGCATGCTTGTTGACTTCAGTATCTCGTTAGTTAAAGACTTCGATGCTTAAAATGTTTAGGGAGAAATGGAATACTGGTGTGTATTTTTTCTTTAAAGTACCAAGACCAGCCATATATTGTATGTTTATGTTCCAAAATTAATATAGTTTATGGCCTTCACACGCATTACAGTATGCTCCTATTCTTTTTATGCTCAGCTACTAAGATTTCCCTTCAGTGGTAAAATTCCATATAAATATTCAATACTACAACGGGCACAGTAAAGTCGTTTACTGTAAATGTTTCTACGACAGACCAACAGACCACGAGTGCCCCTGTTGGTCAACCAATCACGTACTGCGGTACAGCTCGTCATCGTGTGTCACAATGCGCGACACCGTAGAAAATTACCTCCGATACGTGTCTGTACCGCGCACTTTGAATGGCTGCATCTGTATGTCAATATTAGGATGAAATATAGTAGTCAGAAATCTAGTGTGCATTTGAATGACAATTTATACATTTCTTTGAAAAGATAAACCACAAAATGTCCTCTACAATTTACACTGGAATAAGTTAAAATTACATGAAAAAACCTATATGTCTATAGAACTGTGATACAATTGATAAACATTTATGTTTGCAACAAAATAAACTATAGGCAAGGCAGGAGGTACTGTTTGTAACTGACTGGTATACTCCTCTTGATTCTTCAGGAAGTTAATCTCTCTATCGTAGAATAGTACTTCCTAATTAAAAGGCTTGGGGACTGACCCCCATCTGTTTTTTGTTTTTTTTAACAGGTTAAAAAAATCCTTGTACAACAATCATTATAAAGAAATTTTCAGAAACTTTCAGACAAGAATCCAAATTCTAGGAAACCCCCCAACACAGCTCAACAAGTATGACACATGCAAAAAAATACCACAATTGTGACACTGTTGCGGAGATTTGTGTTCATTTTGTACATCAAAATACTGTTGCTTTTCTTTTTTGATGTTATCTTCTTTTTGGTTGAACAAAAAGAACTTTCAGACATTCAGAGAACAACTCCATTTAATTGGAGTTTTCCAGTTCTCTTAGCTGGGACTCTAAAAAAATGAGTTCATTGTACCAGGATAAAGAGATAATGGAAAATATTTTAAATACAGAATCATGTCAGTCCTAGGGGCTGCTCAAGGGCTTCTTATCATACAGTTATATTATAGTATTAAACCGTGGCAGCAGAGCCAACTTTTGGCTTATTTAGGGAGCAAAGGAGAACAGACATTAATCCATCTGTGTGTGTTCACAGAGCAAGGCATGTATGTTTTACAACCAGAACTTCAATTACATTTTAATAGACTTGTGCTTTGAAGTATGACAAATACTGAATTCGTCAGGAAAGGTTTTTATGAGTGTGTGATGTGGGGGGACTATAACAGACTGATCGTTCCTGAATAGTAGAAATCAATGGGCACTTAAGTGCAAGCTGAAATGTCTTTGTTTTATTATTCTCCACAGAAGGCAAGTGATTCATTAATGTGCAGTAAATAATAACAAAATCATAAAGAGATTGATCACACTGTGGACTGTAGAATTGTACGCTACAAAGTAACCCAGTCCTTCTGCAGTCTCATATTCACCTAAATAAGGAATATGAAGACCTCTCCGTATTTCTTGAAGCAATTGGAAAGGTTGATGACAACCTGCGTAACATTATAATAAAGATCCAAATGATTTCATATCCTTGACTTCACAATTAAGTTACACAAATAATCTTGGAGTAATAGTAAAGAACTGGAAGACAGAAAGGGAAATTTGAAGACAGTATTATGAAGCAAAAATGAGATTAGTAGAAAGAAAACTAGTAGTGTGCTGTTGAAATAAAAAGTCCCCTGAGTAATAATGGATATAATTATACCATTAGGTTTATAATAGAAATAGAAATGTAGCAGGTTATAAACCTCCAAAACAATGTGTTTGCAACCTGAACAGGAGCTTTTTTAAAATCCCTAAGGTGACATTGCCTGTCTGAACAATCTACTGACACAGCATATATTGGTGTTGGTAAATGCAGTCACATCAAGAAAAATATTTAATTGTAAAGCAGTTTATATCAGTTCTCAAAAAACTACTAGCAATGTTTACCAGCTCTAGTCCTCTGAGTAAAAAAACTTTGCAAATAAATCACAATATTATGATCCATAGCTACTTATTTCACTCCATGCATCGTGGGAGATGGGTGATTTGTAAAATATATGTAGAGTATATTATAAATAAAAAACATGAAGTATCATACATCAAATGCATTATTATTTGTTAATTTATTTCTGTTGTTGATAAGGTTTAGGGATTAGGGAAGAACATTCAGAGGTGTCTATATTTTGTTAATTGCCCCAGGTATAAAATTAATGTACTGTAAATGTCAAGAGGTACTGAAATATAATACATAAACAATTTAGCCTGTTATGTACTTATATTTACATATATCTGAAATACTACTGAAAGACATTCTGTGCTTACTAGCTTATGACATGAGCAGTTACGGACAATTTCTTGGTGAATTGCTCGACACAGTCCACTCCTTTCTCAATTCTTTTGATATACATTTTTCACTTCAAGTGATTTGTACAGAGGGGTTACAGCATGTTCCTATCAGGAGAAAGAAATACGATACATGGTTTTAGATTTATTATGTACAAAATCCTAGTGACTCTCAATATTGTTCTGAAAGGTGAAAGACCACAGCAGTCACCTATTATGTACTGACTCCTGCTGATACCAAAGAGTTTTTCACAGCAGCCTGACCTAATCCTTTAACCTTGACTTTAGTTGCTGGCAGAGAAACAGCCAACAAAAGCTTTTTGAATGAAAGGAATGGAATTCTCACCCAAGTACAGCTCGCTACATTTGCAAAATTATTTCTGCAATAGACAGAATTGCAGAAATGAGAAGATTCAGTCTCTCTCAGAGAACTAGTAGAAGAAAAGCAAAACAGTTTAAATTAAGAATTTATTGAAACAAAGGAATACAGTAAGTACATTGCAACAGCATCATGTTCTGAACAGTGACAATGTGATGTAACAACTGCAGGCTCTAAAATAGGAAATATTTGAATAGTACTGGGTTCTTATGAAGATGCTTCACCTTTTTAAACAATTATGTTGTAAAAAGGGTGTATTAAAAAGCAATAACATTTTCTAGATATAGAAATAGTATCACAGGGAACACATTGACATGGACAACAAAATTGTGCAATGGAGAACAATGCGTCTCAGTATAGTAGAGTTATACTGTAGGGAAATTTTGAAATCACTCATTATTACAATCACTGTCACAAATGTAACACAGACTATAATAAAAGCTGACATCACCCCTCGGTAGAGCTGTGTGGCCTAGAAACTAGACCTGTTTGAGAATGACCATGATAGAAGTGGTGATTGAGCTGTACTAGGACCAGTTCCATTATGCTTTTGGCTTAGTGGAATATACTACAATCTGAAGAGAAGAGCCATGTGGTGTTAAAGCTGGAGCTGTGATCAAATACTTTCAAGAGTAGAACACACACACACCCCATAAGAGGGAGAGTTTAAAATGTGCTGTAGGGAAGCAATGATTCACAGTGCAGTCCATTGAAGGTTTGAGATTAGTTGTAATTGTAACAAAAATGGCCATTTCCAACGCTGAAGGAGAAACACACAAGGTATATTTCCCACAGTGCCCCCAAATTACAACAGTGTTACAGAGGGTTTTATTGTCTGAATCCAGCCATGTTTACCCTATGTTAATACCATGGATGGGAATTTATGAGTGTTTATGGCCTAGTGGTTTTTCCTGGTTATGTTATCCCATCTTTTAGCTATTTCTGAGATGTCATGTACAGCAGCAGGTATCTGTTTAAAATTCTCTCAAGCCAAGTCAGGAGTAATGACACCAGACCGAGTCAAATATCTACAAAGACATTAGCTGATTCTGATAGGTCAGTAAAGTTTCTTTGCCATTTTACGTACAGCAAACTTCACTGAAACAATACATTTGCTAGATATAACAGTGAACATGAACACAAACCAGAGGAAACAAGTGGAAAGTACTGTACTTCGAATTGCACTTCTTTACCCAGAGGATGTGGGTGTATGGAATGACTGTCCAACCATGTTGTTGAAGCTGATACTCTGTTTCATTTCAAGAAACAACTGGTTGGGATCCTTGGCTCCCAAGCTACTAACTACAAAACCTGCTACCTGGGCACTTTCTTTACTGATCTTATGTTCTTAAATAACTAAAAGGATTTATAGGATTATTCAATTTGCTTTCAGGAGTATGATACATACAGTAATTTCACATATCCACTTACTGTTTTATTTTTGAAATTTTGCATTTTTGTTTGGGTACCACTTTTTTACCTAAAGGCTGCCGTATGATTCTTTGTCTGACACCACCATGGACATGGAGTTAAACTGCAAATTAAATGTTTTAAACTTGAGTTTCTGTGGTTAAGAAGCTGCTTTAAAATAATTAAACCTTTAATTGGTAATACTGTACATTTATCATGTAGTGTGATGTGTGCTCTTAAAGAAAAATGTTAATGTTTAACAAAATACATCTGTGAGCTACTGTGAGAGGAAGTGTGACCTCTCAGAAGTGACAGATTTAATTTTTTCAATGGGCATTTGTTCACACTCAAAATATAATTTTAATGCTTCACAGGTGTTAGAAAAGGGACAGATTATTATTCTTGTCATATGAGTCTGAGGCCTATCCTTGACTGAGAAGTGTTAGCAGCAATGAAGAGCTATTAAGTAATTCTGACAAAATGCTGACCTTTGAAAGTTGCCTCCTGTATTTTAAAATACAAGACATTAAAAGGCATTGACATTGACTTCTGCTTAAGGCAGAGTTTATTAAAAATCTAATATTTTAATATAATCATTGAGCTCTGGAGCTTAACATTTTCTACACTATTAAAAAAACTTTACAAATACATTTTACAATATTAAATTTATTCTGTTGACTGAAAAAAGCAACATCTGCTTTTTATTGTACAGAGTGCTTATGAAGTAAATTGTCCATATGCAAACCACTGTACTGTGAAAAGTGCAAAGTAAAGCAATTGATTGGAATGGTCTATATTCAGATCCTACCATAATGAGTACAGTACATTTCCATGCTGGGCAATAACAGTAACCAGAAGGCACTAAAATCAGGTAGCCAACTAGGGGGTGTGTGGTGCATTCCTGTCAGAGACATTTAAGTTACAAATAGCAGGTATAGATGATAAATATGATCATAAATATGAACAAACTTCCCAATCTTCTTCATTTATTTATTTTTTAATTTACTAACGTCAATTGGATATTTAAATTGAGACAATCCTGCACACTTTGCCATGTAAAATAGAATTTGACTAGTGTCAAAATCCTCTAAAATCACCTACTTCAGCATGCCAGTGGTCTCAAACTGCTAGAGGGCTCTGTCTTTTGCTCAATTAAGCAATTTACCTAATTATGTTCTAAATTAGACATAAATAGGGTTTCTTAAGGTCTTTTTCAGTTGATTACACAGGCCATTTATTTCTGTAAAGCTACAGTTACCTAAAAATTAGCATGGATTAGTATTATACAATTAAATGGCTAATTAAATAATTATGCCAATTATGTAACTAGGAATGTGGTTGAATCAAAAACACTACCATGCACATTATATACACTTAATAACACATGTATAGAATATATATAACAATAGCATAAGTCTAACATTGTAAATCACTGGTACACATGAATAGGACCAGAGGTTCTAATATTGGTTGCTGTAGTACTAATAACATTGATGTAGACTACAATGAATGTTTTAAAATCCTCTTCTAATCTGACATTTATACTTTTCCCAATAACTGTAGGTCTGCAAAACATAACTGTAGATTTGCATAACTACTGATGTAAGAGTGAACTGATGTACAGTAAGAGTGAACTGTCTTGCCTGGCTAAGGTGTTTTCTATGCAATTAGCCACATTTGAATGGAGCAGACATACAAATATGATGCTTTCTGACATTTCTTAACCTCACTCAAATGAAGAGAAACTTCACAGTGGTGATTTATTAGAGCTTAGTCACAGAGACAAGTGTGTAGGGACGTAATAAAGGAAACTGAAAGATACAGATGTCGAAGATGATGAAAGATGATGCAAGGATGGAAGAGTGAGATCATCTGATGAAGGCCAATTTGTGGTGATCGACATTTGTCAAAAACCGCAGTAAGCCCTTGGAAAATTTATCTGTGATCAACAATGTATTTTGCCTTACCTGAGAAATCACAACAGATTCTGAATGAAGTGGGAAGAAAACACATAGAAATCTATATTAAATATTTGATGTACAGTAGAAGCAAGGTCGAGTGAAACGAAACCACCAAATATCACAAAACAAGTCAGGACTAACAAATAATTTGGACCTTTGTAACTCTCATAAAAACTCAGTGTTTGTTTTTTCCTAGGTAATTATGCCTTCTATTGATTACAGAAATCTCTCTTAAGATAGTAACCTTAATTAGGGTTGTCACCACTTCTGAATGAAGTGCTGGAAATTAAGAATGTTAATTAAAATGCGCAAATGCAAAAAAAAAAAAGATTAAAGTTAAAAGGTTAAGCATTAATACATAATATTATTTAAATTATTTTAGAATTTGAGAGTTTCAAACTATAGTTTATTGTTTTATGTAACTGTACATGTCACTGATATTTGAAGGAAAATGTTTTAGACTGCTAACATTGTGTAAGACGCATGACTTTCATAGTTATGCATTCCTGTAGCTGTGGTGAAATTCTGTTTGTTAATTTCTAACTTTGTCAATTTAATTTCTTGTAAACAAAGAAATGTCTGACCTTTTTATCTATCTGGTGTCCTTGCTGTGGAAAAATGAAATGCTGTTCACACATTTTACTAGTGTTTATTGAAAAACAAAAAAGATACTTCTCATAAGTATCTGAACAGAGTGTTGCTAGTATGCAACACCATTTATGAAGCCAGAACCAAGAGTGTTATAATAAAATCCACATGATTATGGAGGGTATTTGAAATGATTTATTGTGAAGTCAGGCAGATTGCATTCATTGCATGTCAAGGGTTATGTCCTGTAATAGAATGCCTTATAATGAGGATGCTGTCTGTGTAACCATTCTATACTATGGGGTTATGGATTTATATGCCAAAAAAGCTATGTCACTGCCCTAGGGACAGCAAAATGTGTGCTCAAATGAAAGTGATTTTAATAGAATTTAATTCAGTTTACAGCCAAAATCTAACGGTAATGAGGGCATAACCTGATACATTTGAGAATCACTTTTGAAAATAGAGTAGAGAACTCAAATATTTGTATTAAAGCTATTAGCCGTGCATAAATACAACAGTGTATGTTGTTATTGGAGATGTTTGTTTATTTTTCTTTGTTTATAGGTTAATTTTTTCCCACAAACCTGAAATTAACATCTCTGTCCATCCACTGGGTTGGTTGAAGAACACAAAACAATGGTGCATTTAACACTCAAGAAAGGAAATGTAGATAAGGGTAGGATACAAATATTTAAAAAAATTCAATTAAGCTAAATTTGATAAATCACCTTTCAGGAAGTAAGATTACTTGGATCTTATCTGTGCTCCTTAAGGAACTTTTCAAATTATGGTATGAAGGTTGCATGTACAGTTGTAAAAAAGAAATATGGCCATATTTCAATATAGATTTTCTGTATTACAAGATCCGTTAAGCTCTGTGGGCTATAGTGCTATTCTTCATTTCACCTCATTCGTTTAGTAACAAAATCATAAAGCAAATGTGTTGGAGTGATATGCTTATACTCCGTGACTTATGATGTTGCTAGGTAATGTAATAAAATGTAATGAAATATGCAAAGCTTTAAACCACTCTATTCTATTACTGCTATCATTGCATAATATTTAGTGAAGTTCTCCACCTTGTTTCTATTGATAGTTCTTTAGATCAGTTTGGATAGAGCTTTTAAAACTTGAGGAAACAAGATTGATTTGCAACACGCCTAGCTATTTTTAGACTATTTTATTTTTGCTCATTTGAAAAAAACATTTTAATCTGCACTTTAGTTACTAATTTTATCATTTAGAATTCTAGCCCTCTTAACAATGAAATATACTTGATTGAAGAGAGAAATTAACATTTATTCTTTTGGTCAGGTTGCTGTCCATAAGGACAACAATAAGGCTTGCAGCTCAACAAACCTTACTCTACCAAACACCTTTGGATTGCCTTGATGAAATAAATGTGATCATGAAGGTATTGAAGGGGGACCTTCCAGTCTTGTCTTACTGTGGTGACATGAAGGATACTGACAAGACCGATGTTGAAGTCTAAACATGGGGATTATTGCATCAAGGCCTATTATTTCTCCTAGAATTAAGTGTTACTAAGGATTTGTAATAATTTTTATGTGTTTTGACCAAGCAGCTGGTGGCTCTCTAAAAATGCAGATGAATGTTGCTAAAATGGCCCCTCTTATAAGAGACATCTGTATTAATGCTGTACACTTAATGATACATAGTGTAGATGGGCTCCAGCAAGTCTCCAGACTTGTTTCTTCCCAAAATGTTAATGTCAAATGTTAATATCCATTACCCAAAAGTAAATCTACCAATAAGTAATCAGCAGGGTTGGTATCTGTGGTACTGTATACCTATGATGTGCCCTTTAGTCCATTATTCAAACTTTACCTCTCATACACACACAAATTGCTCTCACATTCTCCATTTTACCTCTCACATTCACTAGAAACTTCAGAAGTTGGGAAGGGATCAGCATAGAGAAAAAGGTCATTAACATTTTATGGACTGTAATTTTCATAATAGCAAGGTAACGTTAGCAGCATTAGAGAAGCTTACAGTACATGTGGTGCCGATTTGTTGGGAGATTTACTTCTTTATTGGATTGGATGTTATGGTGATCTAAATCCAAGTTAGGCAACATGATTAAGCGATTGATCGTGACAGGTTAGCTAATAATTAGCTAGCTCCAGGGCTGTTTAAATGAGCATAGGTTACCCAAGTGATGAAAATAAGAATGCTAATACACTTTTGTGGTTCTGTTGCTGCTGTGATTGTCACTGTAGCGGCGAGGCTTATTAATAAGAAATAATTAAGCGTTGGTATGCTTTCCTAAAGGAGGCCCCATCTCACCCTCCATCTCTGTGGTGCAGCCACAGAGAAACTATTCATGCAGGCTGATTTAAGGTTTCCTTTGATAAGGGACAGCTCCCAAAAGGGGATGCACTTAGCTAAACCTGGCTGTCATGATCAATGGTCATCCATTGGCGTCTATCTGTCTAGGGAGTGCCAGATGGACATCTGGACTGCTTTCCTAGGTGTCAGGAGTAAATGACTCATATCTCACCTTGATCAACCAATCAGGGACTGGTAGGGCCGAGTAACCCACGTGGGACTCTGATGCCCATGGAACTTTCAGCCAATCAATGAGCTGAAGTTCCTCCAGGTAAAAACAGGCAACACAGAGAGCCTGAGAGATTCAGGAAGATTCAGTGGAGAATTCTGTGGACTATTCTAAAGGGAATTCAAAGGAGAATTCCAGGGCAGGACGGCCCAGGAGCAGAAGGCTCCCAAGGGCAGGACATTCTCGCAGCGCGCCTCCTGACCATCCTGAGACTCAGCCCGGACAACCACGGAACGGCCAGTGTGTCCAAGTGCCAGAACTTTCCTTTGTTCTAAGAGTCTAGAGCGGAGGTTGCCACAGAGTAACCAGAGGATCCACCCGAGGTTAGCACCAGCAGCAGGCCTCGTGAACAGGTCAGAACTGTGGACAGCTGAATCACTATTCAGAACTAGTTCTTCATCAGGAACGAACCGGTCCTCTTCCTGACTTGCTGGGACCCACAGTCATCTTTTCTCCTGTGCATAAACTTTGCTAGTTAAAGCCAACTAACTAGTCGCAAGCCGCACATCACAGCCTGGCACCGAGCCAGAGAGCGCGGATTGGACAGCAACAGCCTGCAACTGTTTCTTTGAGCCCGCAGGAGATCTGAATCCCCAGAGATTGGATGAGTATTGAACTTCACTGCATTACTGCTCGAGAATTCAATTGTTATCCCAACCAGTTGATATCAATTTAATTCCTAAGAGTTACGTACTTGTTTTGAGTATCTAATGTAGAAGTTATAACGAAGTTCATTTACGAAACGGTCTAAATGAATGATATACTGAACGTATGTCCTCTTGATATATGTAACTCTTTGTAACTGACTGAATATATATATATATCTTTTGTATTCTGATAACCCTCTCGATAAGATCTGTTAGGTTTATATGCATATTCTATGTATTAATAAATGTATCCTCGTGTATTAGTACCTGTGTGTGTGCGTTGTTTGAGTTATATCGCATGGTTGGATTCTAAAGCCATCAAAATAATCAATTTTGTGATTTACTGCTACAATTAATAATTGTCCCAGTAAATGCCCAAACCCTACAGAACTGGTGCCTTCAGAGAGCACACTACATCACCATTGCTATAATTGTCACAATAGTTGGTCATAACATAATAATGATATGATTAATAGTACCAATTATTTATTAAAAATTATATATTCTATTATAATTATCAGAGCTGCCTAAGGCCAACACAAGCTGCCCGTCAAAACAAGAAAAAGCTTTCTCTCTCTCCTCTGTCTGCATTGTGACCTTCTCAGGACAATGAAGCTGCCACTGACAAACCAAGCCCAGCTTTTCATGAGCACATCAAGGTTTAAACCTTGTCTAAACTCACCAAGAATGTTGAGACCAAGGAATTGTTGAGAATAACTTCATTAATTACATCATTCTTGAGAGTTTACAGTTATTCTAAACATGTTTGATGTTTACTTCACAATAGTAAATGTACTTTATATTTATTTGTGTGTGAGAATATAAATGTGATTTAGTTATATGAGAGTATAGTACCTACAAGCTAGACTGTAACACATAGTAAAACCATATTTTAACTCAAGTTATTACTCAGGGATTACAAAGATCAGAGTAAAATCCATGTTCCATGTTCACAGCCAATTTTTTGTATATTTCAAATCTGCATGTGAGCCTTTATATTGTTTGATTGGTTCCTAAAAGTCAGTAAGTACTTTTACTGTTACATTTTCTGATTGTTACAGCAAATTATAATCCCCATTCCCCTACAACATATTCTGTAGGATGTTATAAATAAGAACATTGTTGTATAAAACGTATAGATCAATATTTATTATTGTCATAATTTATTTATTGACCTTATTACATTTATTGTTCAAATATAGTGATGCCTTATACCTCTCTTGTTTTCTGCTTTAAGAACCTTGTGGTAAAATTAGACTTTTTATATATTTTCCATAATTTAACCTTCTATTGTTTTAGTTTTACTTATTTCCTATACCCCAATTTGGAGACACCAAATGTTAATTAATTCAGTTAATCTCTCTGATCTTCACAGAAGCATGTAATGTGGGTAACCAACCTCACTGCCCTATCTAAGCATGCATTTATCAGAGTTATACGTCATGTTTCATGCTGCATACTCCTTATAGTGCCTGCAGGAGAGTTAGCATTCATTGGGGAGAGCTACATTCATTCATTCACTTCTGTCTCAGGGGTTACCGTTGCTTGGCAATCCATAAATACCTTAGGTGACTCAGGCCTGGCCAACTTGAGGAGTACTCAAGCAGTTGTGAGCTGTCAGTACGAATATACTGGTTTCTATCAGCTAATAACCAAGCCCATCTCTAGGAACTGAATAGACTATCTTAATATTAGTTGAGTCAAAACAACTGATGTGTAATTTGCCTGTTTATAATCATGCTTGCTTTTTATTACTCTGTTTTTTTATGAGATCTTGACAGATGTTAAAGCTGTTGCATGTTTCACTCTCCTCTATCACCACTCTCCTGAAAGGGACTAAATGATATAATCCATTATTAAAAAGATTATGCCTCATGTCAAGGAGTCTTAATCATTAATTTATGAACATGTGTTTTTGCTTTGTTTTATAATGAGTTCTTATTTAGCTCTAGTTAAGAACGGTGTGTATCTGCTGCATTCCAGATGAAGCTTTTGCCTTTGCTTTTCATCTAGTTCTTTATGCCCTTTCTCGGTATGAATTTTTAAAATGCACCAGCTCACATTCTGCTCATGTCTTGCTGGAGTTCCTCATCGAAGTGCCACACACAACATTGCCCTACACCTTGGTAAACACTTATTGTACACAAGGCAGCTTGGGGAAAAAGAATCACATTTAGAGAAAATAGAATTAATTTCAAGTGCTGTCAGGACCTGCCCTTCCACAAGAGAACTGAAAGGCATGCGAGTGACAGGATAGTCGGTTTATGTGGGAGTGCTGTGTAAATCTGAATGGCACAGCGACTCAGAGCAAATGAAGCATGCATGAGGAAGACAGGAAAGGTCACTTTGCAGCTCCTCAAGTTCACTGACTTTTTGGTTATGATGACTGATTTGTCATGAATATAGGCAGCCCGAACATTAATCCACTTTGGACATCTGCCATGATTACAAACCTAATAAATGAAAAGAAAATGACTTTATAAGCACCCTATGAACCTATGCTATGGATTGTGAGAAACTTAAAACTTTTCATTTTCCTTCAATTTGTATCTGTACACATCTTTCAAGAAGCAATGCTGGAGCAGCTCATGTTTTCAATATAAATTTCCAACTAGAATAATTTTGTTTTAAAACAGCCATCTGATTTCTTTCAACCTTCTTCTTAAATAATTATAAGAAGAATAGCAGCAGATGTTTACATATATAGTATATACAGTGCCTTGCGAAAGTATTCGGCCCCCTTGAACTTTTCAACCTTTTGCCACATTTCAGGCTTCAAACATAAAGATATAAATTTTTTATTTTATGTGAAGAATCACCAACAAGTGGGACACAATTGTGTAGTGGAACGAAATCTATTGGATTTTTGAAACTTTTTTAACTAATAAAAAAATGAAAAGTGGGGCGTGCAAAATTATTCGGCCCCCTTGCGTTAATACTTTGTAGAGCCACCTTTTGCTGCGATTACAGCTGCAAGTCGCTTGGGGTATGTCTCTATCAGTTTTGCACATCGAGAGACTGAAATTCTTGCCCATTCTTCCTTGCAAAACAGCTCGAGCTCAGTGAGGTTGGATGGAGAGCGTTTGTGAACAGCAGTTTTCAGCTCTTTCCACAGATTCTCGATTGGATTCAGGTCTGGACTTTGACTTGGCCATTCAAACACCTGGATACGTTTATTTGTGAACCATTCCTTTGTAGATTTTGCTGTATGTTTGGGATCATTGTCTTGTTGGAAGATAAATCTCCGTCCCAGTTTCAGGTCTTTTGCAGACTCCAACAGGTTTTCATCCAGAATGGTCCTGTATTTGGCTGCATCCATCTTCCCCTCAATTTTAACCATCTTCCCTGTCCCTGCTGAAGAAAAGCAGGCCCAAACCATGATGCTGCCACCACCATGTTTGACAGTGGGGATGGTGTGTTGAGGGTGATGAGCTGTGTTGCTTTTACGCCAAACATATCGTTTTGCATTGTGGCCAAAAAGTTCGATTTTGGTTTCATCTGACCAGAGCACCTTCTTCCACATGTTTGGGGTGTCTCCCAGGTGGCTTGTGGCAAACTTTAGACGAGACTTTTTATGGATATCTTTGAGAAATGGCTTTCTTCTTGCCACTCTTCCATAAAGGCCAGATTTGTGCAGTGTAAGACTGATTGTTGTCCTATGGACAGACTCTCCCACCTCAGCTGTAGTTCTCTGCAGTTCATCCAGAGTGATCATGGGCCTCTTGGCTGCATCTCTGATCAGTCTTCTCCTTGTCTGAGCTGAAAGTTTAGAGGGACGGCCAGGTCTTGGTAGATTTGCAGTGGTCTGATACTCCTTCCATTTCAAGATGATCGCTTGCACAGTGCTCCTTGGGATGTTTGAAGCTTGGGAAATCTTTTTGTATCCAAATCCGGCTTTAAACTTCTCCACAACAGTATTACGGACCTGCCTGGTGTGTTCCTTGGTCTTCATGATGCTCTCTGCGCTTTCAACAGAACCTTGAGACTATCACAGAGCAGGTGCATTTATACAGAGACTTGATTACACACAGGTGGATTCTATTTATCACCATCAGTCATTTAGGACAACATTGGATCATTCAGAGATCCTCGCTGAACTTCTGGAGTGAGTTTGCTGCACTGAAAGTAAAGGGGCCGAATAATTTTGCACGCCCCACTTTTCATTTTTTTATTAGTTAAAAAAGTTTCAAAAATCCAATAGATTTCGTTCCACTTCACAATTGTGTCCCACTTGTTGGTGATTCTTCACATAAAATAAAAAATTTATATCTTTATGTTTGAAGCCTGAAATGTGGCAAAAGGTTGAAAAGTTCAAGGGGGCCGAATACTTTCGCAAGGCACTGTAAGTTTATTCATTCTTGTGGGGTTGCAAGAAGATACAGGACAGTTCAAGTGGGTGGTTTTATTATTTATCTATTAAACATGAAGGAGTGGAGACTTACTGGATTCTATTCACCAAATAATCCCAACAAGCTTTAAGGAGCACTCCACCCACCACTGATGTGCAGCATCTGTCTGAATGATCTATGGCAGCCATTACATCCCAAAAGCCTCACTATTCAGGAGATCAAGTGGAGAACTGAAAACTCAATTGACACAAGGGGAAATCTTTTGGTAGGATACATTGTGCAAGTCCAGAGTGGAATTTAGCCAGGACACCAGAGTTAACACCCTTATTATGAAGACCAGCGCTCTGGAATCTTTCATTACCAGATAAGGTCCCCTGGTCAACCATGATTTCAGAAATTTAGGACCAGAAGGAAGAGTTACACCTACTGTACTGGTTCACTAACACTTCTGACAAGAGTATACTTTTTTTTCCCCCATAGAAGCCTTTCATTCCAACAGTGACCAGATAAAGCCTTGCTTAACTTCTGAGATCAGGCTGCTAGGTCATACCACTATCACTGCTTAAACTAATACATATACAATCTGCAATTTCCCTCATGGGATCAATAAAGTATCTATCAATAGGGGTAGAAAAAGATGTTCTGGACTGTTGTGCTTAATTAATATCATATCTTACTTTCTGTAGTATACTATAAAACTGTTATTACACAAAATATTATGTATGTGCCTATAGTATTTATTTAGTTTGATAGCCTGCAGTAGTAGTTTTTTTTATTCTCTATATAAATACAACACAAAGGTGATTCCATTTGTTTTTTGAGTGAATATGATGAGGAACAGATGCATGAAGGGATCTCAAACACACAAGTGGCACAAAGGAAAATACATTACATTGAAGATCCTTTGGAAGGGGTAATAAAATGCTACAAGTATTGTCTATTAATAAATAAAGGGTATTATGAACTTCTCAAATCCCACATGTCCTTTTTCTTTTGTTCAAGAGCAGACACTTTTGAGATGTAATTCTCATAGCAAACAGCAGTACAGGGCAGTGGTCTGGTGACGCACTATTGTATTTCTACTGTGGCTACACTTTTCTTTTCCTCTCCCATCCAGAGGAAATCACTGTCACTGAATGCCACCTAACTGCTTCAACCAAAATCATTTTGGAGTAAATCATCCTACAGGAAATGGAGACCAGTCACCCGAAAGCTGTAGCTTGGAGTCAGTTTGCTGAAGCGAGTTATGAGAAATAATTACAATGTTTTAGCTCTTGCTGCAGGATATTCCAAGTACCCTAGCTTAACCTACTGCAGTTATCCGACTCACATTAGGCCTTACTTCTGACCTAAGAAGATACAGACATGAACTTTGGTTTCTGACAACTTTAGTCACAAACTCTAGCAAAGGGCAGCGTTTTTTTTTTTAAACAGAAAAATAGTGATGTAATTTAGCAGATTGCCTATTTTGTTAAATTAATCAGACCACAAAAGCAAAAACAAAATCTTAGTTCAGCAAAGCATCCATTTGGTAGAAAAACCAAGGGCTCCAGTATATTGTGTGGCCACAGCAGATCCCAGATATAAACTCTAAAGAGCATGTATAAAATAGTTCCATAGACTGCTGCCATTAACTCAGCCCCGAGAACAGTCTGATGCCAACCTTTGCTCTTGGCAAATCTCAAATTGTCACTCACAACGAAACAGAGAAATTTAATGAAGTCTCCTGTGCAGTATATTTGGAATATGCAAAGCAAACTCAAGCTTTATTTTACATTCCTTGAGCAAACTCCTGAAACTGTTTGCTACTCAATATATTGGAAATGGAATCATTCATGTCATAGAGAGTCAATATGTACTCCAAGTAAAATGATTCAACCAGGAACTCATCTCTAGTGCTGCAATAATTCAAATATATGTTCAAAGACCATGTTTTCATTATATTTTATTGCATAATTGCTGCATATGTACAGTGCACTGCCAGAAAACAAATGTTCAATATGCTTTTGTGTGTAATGTACAGTAGTTAGTTTGGTGGATGGATATCAGTTTGGCGTAAATTAATCTTAGATACTATGTTCTTTCTTATATCACCATCATCCAAGCACTAATTTCTTAACCACATCTTACAGGACATTAATAAAACTCTTTATGTTGGCTTCTTTATTTAATTAGATGCATTGAGGACTGTAGACAGACTAGCTGCTTACCAAATTTCAGTGTTATGAAAACACTCACTAAATCAAGAGGGAATTGGATTTTTTTTGTTTTTTTTAAGCTGACTTTAAAGCACTAAAATGCATTGTATTGCTTTGTGTTGTGGCTGCTTAGACAAGACCTACTGTAGGACTGGTACATGACTGCGTAGAGGGCCAGTGAGAGGAGTGCAACATACGAAACATCTTCATCATAAAGAATACATATAAATATAGGACAAGCATGTTCCACTGTTTTTTTTTTTCAATTTAAAATATACTGTATAAAGAAGAAGAAAAAGAACAATAGAACAAGTGACCATGAGGCACTATTAATTTTCTAACCATTTTATCCAATACACGGTCAATATGGGAAGTGTCCTACTTACTTACACTGTTCTAACTGTATGTACAGTAAATTCACAGTCATTGCAAAAATCGCATCTTGCTGAATGAATAGTAGTACTGCACATTCCACAGGAGTTCGTTTCTGTATTATATTGGATAGTGTGTATCATCATGTTGTCTTCAATTGCGATGAAAGTTAAAAACAAAAGAAGTCAGAATCACATCCAGACCAATCTTGCAATGTAGGAACATTATCCATAACATTCTTCTACATTACTCAAGTACCAGGGGACAGAGCAGATGGTCATGACTAGGAGCTCAGCATTTTCTAGTGGCAGAAATTAATTGGAATCTATTTCACCATGGCAGTTTCTTCTCTTGACAGTCATTTGCTGTCTCCTTATGCTAGGTATGACATATGCCACCTCATCGCAAACC
Organism: Lepisosteus oculatus; assembly: GCF_040954835.1. Taxonomy (NCBI): domain Eukaryota; kingdom Metazoa; phylum Chordata; class Actinopteri; order Semionotiformes; family Lepisosteidae; genus Lepisosteus; species Lepisosteus oculatus. Next base: position 21,849,545 of record NC_090705.1, read on the forward strand.
ACATGACAGCAAAACGAATTGCCCACGGGGAGTAATTGTTACTCATCCCACCTTGGAATAAAAGAAACATCTGGAGCAGAGAAAAGGAGTGGTTTTACCACTTAACCAGACATATTAAAGAGGCTCTACAGAACACTGAAGGGAAAGCAACAACAGACATCTCAAGGGTAAAGAAGTGGGTCTGGTATACAAGAAAATAAAACTGTCATTAAAGTTGTGTCTTCACCTATTTTTGATGCAATACTGTGAGGTTATTATTTTACTTATAATTTTTAAAGCTGTCTGCAATTAATGAAATATCCATATATTTACATATCCATATTGCAAAGGGCAACATCGTTCTTTAATTCTTAATATGGAGAGAATATTTTTAAAAAAATCTTTTTGATAAAGATTTCAAAAGATCTCAGTGTTTTTTTTTTCCCTGTGAATTCTAGGTGTGTTTTTTTTTTCAAATTTCCCTTGTTTATTCAAAGAAGACAAATGGGATAATATCAAATGAGAATTTGCCATTGTAGACACTGCAAAAACTACTAAAAACGGGTGATGAAACACTGGCTTTACAAATTGGAGTGCTGCAAAATATGCTGACCCATCAACGTTTTCAATATAATATTAATTCAATATATTTGAATTACATTTGATAACAAAGCAATAGGTTTCAAGCAGGTTTTACAGAACATACCTCTACTAATTGAAATAATTTCACACTATTTCACTCTACTCACACTATTTCCATATGAATGATTTTAGGAAATTATATACAAAATATTGAGTACTGATAAAAGGTTTTCAGCCTCATTTTGATTAATTAATCATTCATGACTGAATGTGATGCACTAAAATAACTGACTGTTGTATGAGCACTAAATCACATACTGTAATCGATAATAGTGATTGAGTTGATTAGGTACAGATGACGAGGTGACTTAACCTGCTGAATATCAAGCCTGCTAAAAAAATCAAGAACTAAAAACACAGAACGAAACTAAATTGCCTCACTTATCAAGACTCTGCGTGTAGAGATCACTGACACCTTGACTGCACACAGCTACACCTATCCTCACTTTGATACATTGAACCTTACTTGCAGGTCTTACTGTAGTCTCCTTTTTATGTGACAAGACTTTGAGCTGTACAACACACAACTTCATGCTGCGTGTTTAACAATGGCTTTCTTGCTTCCTTGCAAGAAAATGTGACAGTTATGCCCTATTGAGCTGAAATAGGGATGAACTAACATGTATCAACTAGGGTTTAGAATCCAGTGATGTTCTAGGAATGGAATGGAGCAGAAATCCACTAAACAGCAGCCATAATCTTGTACAAAGCATGTGACACAGATGAACAGTTAGTGCTTCCAAAGGTGGCCACACATATTACTAACCTATGACGTTTGTTGGCCAGCCCTGAAACTGACAAATGTTAAACAGCATAGTTAAATAGTCTCTTCAATATTGTCAGAGCATCTGCAATGGAACAGATGTTTTTCACTTCCTTGATAATAACTTTTTAAGCTTGATGCAGTTTGTATGCATTAGTTGTGCAAACGTTTATGTTATGCCAAGTACTGTACAGTATATAGTGTAAATTAATGTCTAAGGAAAAAAAAAAGTGTTATCTTTTCTCACCACATCCACATTTAGGAATAAGAGATCAAATTCAGCGTAAATTTATTGCTAATTTATTGCTTACAGTACTTTTATTATGAACACATAAAGCTGTAATATCTTGAACTATCCATGCACAGTATAGTTGTTTTAGTCTCCCTTAAATCACGGTCCTTTATACAAAGCACAAATACACCATCTCGAGTATAAATCTACTAAGAGATGACAGTCATTTTCAGGAAAGAAAGGCTGCTGTTTATAACATGAAATGGATAGGCACAGTGGATAGCACTAGAGGAGCCCTGGTTTCAATTCTTGGGGTGCTATCTGTATGGAGCTTGTACAGTATGTTCCCCTTGTGTTTCCACTGAGTACTCTGGTTTCCTCCCACAATCCAAAACATGATGGTAGGTTAATTGGCTTCTGTAAAATTGGCCCTGGTGTGAGTGTGTGTGTTTGTGTGTGCCGTGTGATGGACTGGCATCCCATCCAAGGTGTATCCCTACTTTGTGTCTATGGCTTGCTGGGATAGGCTCCAGCTCTTTTGCAGTTAGAAAATGCAGTTAAAAATGGATGGATGGGTATTTCTAAATGCCTGATGTTCAAAGTTGCTCATAATCTGGCATTCATTATTTTGTGAACTCTCTTTTAAATTTAAGAGGCAAATTCCATAGGTTTTTTAAATATCTGTTCAACCACACTCTTATAATACAGTATGTAGAGCTACTTTGAAGTCTCCCACTTATGCAGTCTTTTGTTTTGAACTACTCTCCTCAGCTTATTCTAAGGTCTTTAAAGACCAAAGAAAAACACAATTATGATCCTTGTTTTGTCAATGGCATTTATGAGGGTTTTGTTGTCCTATTGTATCTCACTAACTGCCACACAGTTTCCTGAATGTCTTTCTCTATCCGAAATTCTCCATCCTCCTCCAAGGTCTCCCTGTTCTATGACCACCACCATGTGTCCAACATTCTGATTTCACATAATTTGCAAAGTATTGTGATGATTGTTATCAATTCAGAAGCCTCCAAATTTAGTTCAGTATATTTGTCATATGCACAAGTGCAAAAAAATCCTTATTTTCATGTACTGTTTGCTCCAGTATGAATGTACTCCAATTACACTTACCCTCACTCACAATCCACGCTTGAAAATCTCTGCCAAATTCCCCAGACTTTATACAAAGTGTTAGCTGAGCATTATGTAAATAACACTTTCCTATTCTCCTCCAATACATTAAATAAAAGAAGCCGTCTGAAACTAACTTACTCCTCAGATTCTGAAAAGAAGGAACCTTCCACAAACAATTCCATCCACATGCAATACATCACCATATTGTATAGTCTCTATTCCACAGTTTTAGAATAATTATTTAACGTCGCTAACAAAAGTTCCTCTATCACCTGAACATATTAACTCTGTTGCAAAAATATATCAATAGCTTTGTAGAAAAAAAAACTCACCTCCGAACCAATGCCTCAAGTCACTCATGATAAACAATTCAAATCTGATTGTTTAAACCCAGTTCTTTTCACAAAGCCTCACTCAAAAAATATAATCTAGATAACTGAAAAACAATCCCTCTCAACACTTTAATCTAAACACAAACACAAACAACTGTGACAGGGTATACACGGCGAAGCCACACAAAAAACAAAATACAGAAAATGAATTGTCAGAGTGATTTTTTTCTTCAATTTTTTTTAATAGCAGACTCAAACAGAACTGTATTTATGCAAGATTTTTGTCATTGGTCTACACACTTTATCCTGCTGTTTAATGTCAAAATGAACAAAAAGGATTTTTTATATGCACAGTACACAGGCATAGAGTATATACTGTACATACTGTATAAGGAGCTGGTAACGGGTTTATTCCCTGCTGAAAAGAAAAGGAAACAATGTTTCGGCTGTGGAGCCTTCCTCAGGTGTGAGAGGTGTGAGCTCACAGCTGAAGAAGGCTCCACAGCCGAAACATTGCATTCCTTTCTTTTCTTTTCAGCAGGGAATAAACCTGTTACGCGTTTCTTTTGTGGCCTACGCATGCTGACGTAGCTACCTACTTGGTATACTGTATATATTTTACAAGGATTACATTTAAGTGTTATGGTGAGGTTTAAGAGGAAGTGAGCCTCCATGAATTATGGTTAGTAAATATTAATTATCTCAGGCCAATTCACAATGCTATAAGAAAGAGACTACTAATTCAGCTTTGTATATACAGTATAGGTCTGTGTTCATAAAATCTTTTATTATTGTGCTAAATCAACACCTATTTTTTCCGTCTATGAAAGTAAAAAAATGACAAATCTGTTAGTATTAATTATACTAAATACAGTATTACTGAAAGAAAATATGTTTACATTCATTTGTAACACACATTAGGATTTTCTTAAGAAAAAAGGATTGTAAAATTAATGTAAATGTTCTATGAATGTGGACCATAAATTCAAAATAAACCGCCACAGACAGCTGTTTCACACTAACTTGAACTCAAACAGAGGAGAACTGGTAGGATTTCGGGATTTGTATGTTTCTGAGACCTATGACAGAGCATACTAGCAGCATTTTTTAAAATGCACTTGGAGAAATCCTAATAAGTAAAGTCTTTAATAATAATAATAATAATCATCATCATATTTAACAAAAAATATATTTTTTTATTTAGCAGTAAAGATGTTAGAACACAAAAGAAGTTACCATACATGAATAACATAAATCTTTAAACATGGTGGAGCCCAAAACCCTTAGCTTTTAATAACATATTGTACTCCCTGATCATTCTCACCTTCTCCAAAAATGTACTTTGAGAACTATGAAAGCCTCAGTTTCACATTCATATCCATATCCTACTGTATATTATTTTGTTTACAGACATGTGATCCATGGAGCACTATTAAATTGTCTATAAATATTCATATCAGTGAATAATCTATAAATATGCAAGTTAGTCTGTCTCAAGAGCGACATTTCTGGCAGCATTGTGACCAATAGATTTTAAAGCTACTTTTAGTATCAGTCTCTCACAGGCAGGTGGTCAGACAATGCTGATCAGACTGACGTCTAATTTAAGACTTATGTGCCAGGATGAAGCAGGTCAGGTGCAATGCATCATATACAGTAAGCTGCAATACACCTGAAAGAACACCTGAACATTGGTGTTTTTTTTCTTCTTTATACTTTTCAACTTGCTTTGTAGCAGCTTGCATGCTAATCCACCCTCCTGCTCATATAAATAAAATAAAAATAGAAGTCAGAATGATGGCTAGAGACACAGCAGTTTTGAGAGACATAATTATGACTTATAATTAATTCTAATGAAAAAATAATACAACAAGCATCTTACTGCAAAAGAGTGAAATATAGCTTGAGTTGGATATTGTACATTATGATCTGTAGTTGAACAAGTAAACCAACTACTTTCAATTTATGTTTAAGAAACATTTGTGGAGCTTTTTAAGGTGTAAGGGATAAAGAAAGAGGAAATGAAATGATGGGAGTGGGTTAGGAGAACAAAAGACATAATATGCATTTATAGAGGTACAAGAATTCCAGCATTCCAGTTTTTGGTTTTACTGGATTAAAAATGTAGTTTTGGCTAATGGTGCACACTTCTCAGACAAAAACATGATGTCATCTTTTAAATTTAATCTACTGAGAAGATAATGAATATTTGTCCTCAAGTCCATCTACATTTTATTTTAATATATCCAGCAATATTTTGAGCTGAAGGACTGGAAATATTTTAATTTCTGTCCAGGTTACTCTCAAGCTTCAGCAGTCCATAATTCTCATAGTTTGTCATCCTCTGAGGATTTATCAAGGTATAGTAAAAAAGTTAAGGCATATAGGACAGATTGCTACAGTAGTGAACATACTGTACCATACATACAGTACCATAACATTATACTGTACAGTATATGCACCGTATATGTCCATTATTCAGTGCAAATTAAGTAATAACACTTTCACGTCAAATTGTTACTCCTGGTTCATTCCCCTAACCTTTTTGTCTGAAAGCTTTCACAGACATTTTAAGATTATGTCAAAGCCTACACCAGAAGCCCAAACTAATCCTGGTTTACACTTTATCCCAACACTCAATGATCTCTCCATTAAATTTACAAATTACTGCCTTTCCTTTTCATCTCCTGTTTTCATGTTGAGTTTTGTGTTCCCTACTACCCCTTTGACTTGTATTTCTGCTGTCGTCTTCCCTGCCAACACACCTGAAAAAAGCTTCACAACTTTCTTTTTACTTTTCAGCATTGGACTAATATCTGTTTGTTCCAATATAATGTACAGTATACTGTATATGTACTGTATGCTGTAACTGTGGTCATTTAATACATCTTTATCAGACAAGCTAATCTTTTTATTACATGTTTCTTTGTTTTGTTTATCCCAATGAACTGCAGTTCATCATATCCCTTGAATTTTTCTCTGGACATTAATCTTGTTTGACATTAAAATTCCAACAGCCTTTGAGCTAGCACTACCCACTCTGTTGTAGTGTGACAAGATGTATAAAAATACTGAAAGCGCATTTATATGGAAATGAAATGTTGTATTCTGTCCAGTAAAGAAGCAAAAGCAAGGAAATCCAGAAGCAAGAAAAAGCATTATCTTTCATGGATTACATGGATGAAAGACAAAGCCTCAAAAAGAAATAAAACTAACAAACTACAGGCTAACAAAAAAAACAGTCTGCAAATAATACAGAATTGCAACAGAGCAAAGGATCTGTTATCAGAACATTCTGAACACTCTTTCTATAGAAAAACTTTACTGATCTACTTCCAATGTTCACATGGGAGTTTCTGGGTGCTCAACATTCTTCCTACCTAAAAGGCCTAACCAGTGTCTCTAAATTGTCCCTGTGGTTGTGAATTTGTGCCCTGCAATGTACTCATACAGGATGTAGTTCAACCTTGCACTCTGGGCTTCTGGATAGGCTCTGGGTTGCTGCAACCCTTACCAATAGTTTTCTGATAATTGATTAAAGTTTACAATTTTATTCACACTATATGTGACTGAGGTACCAGAACTTAGAGTGTACTCCAGATTCATACATACCTCTGATAAAAAACATAAAACAGCAAATAATGATATATGATTAGATCATTTCAAACATCTTCATAAAATTTAAAAACATTACATTGCATTCCTAAAAGCACTGTTAAGTCTTAAAATCCCAAAAACATGAGGGTCACATTTATTCATAGCCCTTTAGTTAGTATTTTGTAAATCTTCCTCTGGCAGGGATTACACTGAGAAGTTCCTGTAATGTGCTATGGGGTTCTGGTCCTTCTGAAGGGGGTTATATTAGGATAGCAACTGAATTCTCAATATCAGTAATGTTGAATATTGAGCTAAACTCATCCTCAAACGTGGATTAGTAACTCCCATGAATAAGGAAACACATGATTGGGTCCATCGCATAGTCATAACTGTGCTCTGCTGGCTTGATGCTCTTTATTGGGATTTTAGGGTTAGTGTTGAGCTAAACTGGAACTAAATCTGTGCACAGGGTTGCTGCTGGATTTGGGCAAGACACACAGAAATGGATTAAACTGTTCCCATCATAGCTACTACTGCTGAATAATGAGATACTCATGGCTGTAGGCTGGATCTCGGGAAGAATTGTATCTATACATATAAGCTCAGCTCTCTAGCTGGGCTCTTTTGGAGAAAAAAGTTTAAGCCTCATACTTTAGACAATAGTTGTTGCAGTTACATGGCTCGGTTATCAGATAGCCAAGTTAGTTCAACAGGGATAAGCCAAGTTAGAAGTGATGTGCACTGCTTTTTATTTCTGGAAAATATGATTGGTGATTGGTTAAAATGGCACCAGATAGAGAGGGTTTCCTCACCCTACAAGTACCTGGTTGGTTGGCCATCTTTTTGGATGATGGATCACAACCCATGACTTTAAGACCATCACATAGATATGAATAAGACTGCCAAACATCCAGGCAGCAGGGTCAGACATCCAACATAGGGAGTGCTGGTACTGGTTGGTTGACAGAGGTATCACTGTATTTGGAGATGCTACTTATCAAGAACAACTTCATCTCTTTAAAAAAAAAAACTTCTTCTTAATTAGATGAAAGGCCAAAAAATGTCATTAATGGACTGGGTGAATTAGACAATTAATTATATGCTTGTTTAATTGATTTATTGATTTGCCCAAGTCATCAATGATGCCTTCAAGGATAATCATTAATTACTTACAGGTGTGGTGAACAGAAACTGACTGATGGGTTGTTTTCCTTTTTAAATTAAAGGATCAATTAAAAGAGAAACAAAGGAGCAAGAGATCAGAAAAGAGCTTAACCACAAACCAAAATGTCTTGGAGGAAATTGACCACATTGATATGTTACAAATGAGTGTTTAGAAATCTCTTAACCAGAAGTATGCGTTGGGAAAAAAAGATTGGAAATAATGAGCCAGATTCAGCACTTAACTGGAAGGGAGGTGTAGCTTCTTCTCCTAAATCTTTAGTTGTTGCCCATTCAGTTAGATAGGTAGGGCAAATAAGCAACAATTTATTTTCTTCTGATATTTCCAAGTAGTCTCAGAAGATTTTATCTTTTGTCTTGTATCATCATAATGGAAATATGTGAATACTGTGAATGTGAAAACCTACAGTAGGTTTTCTCTTTAATACACAGATCAAATAAACTGTTTTTGTCACAGTATGCCGGTGCACCGCAGACAACAGTGGTGCAATAGCAGGCTGAAGTCCAGGTGCCTGGGCTCAAGGAGTTCTGTTGGTTTCCACAAAAGGCAGCCGAGGTGAATTGAAGAGAGTGATGGATAACTAGGAAATGGGATGATGCAGCTGTTAAAATTCAAAGCAGTCAAGGAAGGATGCCAATTGGCAGGTATTTACAGTCCACCACTCAGGCAGGTTCTGAGATCCAGATTCCTGGTTAAGAACCTTTGGGGAGATTTAGGAGTATAAAGAAATTGGTCAGTAAGCTTATGTGTACTGTGGAGCTCAACCACAGTGGAGAGGTAGTTCAATGACAGAGAACTTTCCCAGTGATGTTTAGAGAATTTATAGTGGAACTGGATTGGGAGTTATTTGGAAGATCAGACCGAAAGACAGCCAGCAAAAGTCCCGAGACTTTTGTGATTGTGTAGGAATGGCACAGGCCCCCAGGACAACCAAGGGCTGTAAGCCACCACCAGCATGAATGTGATACTTTTTAGTATTGGGTATTGAAGTATTATATTTTATATAACACCACTATCATCTCAAAATTATTGTAATTATAACACAATTGTAACATATGCCTTTAATTAACCTAGTGGATACACAAAAGCACCAATGAGCTCAAATCTGTAAAAACTTGTTTAATATGCTTCTTTGTTAACAATATGTCCTTATAATTCTGACAATGTGTAGAACACAGGTAGCTACAACTTAAGTTTTTGATTACAGAAAGAAGAGAAAGGAAATTCATTCAGCTGCAGGAAGAGGGGGCTGCATGGGATAAAGAATTTTAACTTCTGTTATCCGAGTATAAAGCGAGCTCTGCCAAGGGAAAATAAAGGAAGAAAAGCAAGATAAACTTTTCTTCTCATGATGCTAGATTGTGCCCTAAACCTCAGCTGAAATAAATGCCGTGATGATCGCTTCGTCTCTCTAGCCTGGATTCAGATTCTCTTCCCAGTCACCTAAAGGGTCACCCTTACGCATCTGACTTCAGTATGGTCTTCTTCATGGCTGCTTAACTTGCCACCTACCTAGAATCTAAAGAACCTGTCCAGAGATCTATAATTCATAATATGAATTATAAATTATTTAGATAATTTCCTATTGCTATACATGACACAGAATAATGCTAACCCTGTGTATGATTAGGCCTTTGTTATCCTGATTTCTGTCATATTTGAGTCACTGTTTGGGGAAAATATTTAGTCTTATGGTAGAATGCAATTTTATTTTTACTTGATGTGGAGGGAGCGAATCAAGGAAAACTGAGTTAATAGATATTTATTGGGTATGGCTCTAAATGAGATTTGAGGAAGTGTCAGAGGGGTTTAAGAATGATTTTGGTTTCATTTAAATCCATTAGGGTGAGTGGTACAGTAGCTCTGTGGTTAAGGATCTGCATCTGTGGCTGAAAGGTTACTGGTTCAAATCCTGTGGCTAGCAGAAAAATCCTACTCTGTTGGGCCCCTGAGCAAGGCCCTTAACTCCTTACTACTCCAGGGTTGCTGTATACTGTAAATGGCTGGCCCTGTGCTCTGACCCCAAGCTGTTCTCTACCTGTCTGTGTGTCTCATTGAAAGCAAGCTGGGGTATGTGAAAAGAAACTCCATATGCAAGAAATAGTATATGGCTAATAAAGTGATCTTCTCTTATGTTTTTTTTAATAACAGTGGATTTACACTACATGGCATGTGCTTTTTTTTCCTTTTGAAAATGACGCTTTATCATCAATACCCTACCTATATAGACTAATGTCAAATACCCCTTCTTACTTTTCACAGGATAAATATGCACTTGTGTTTTGTCTCAAGAAGGAGCAGGCAATTTGGCTCTAAGGAGAAAAGAGATGTAAAGAAGTTACAACAGGTTTATTTTAAGACTTCAACTGGAACAACAGTGTCTGTAAATCACTCAGTTTATGAAGCATGAAGTTGCTGTCATCCCAGCTCACTCCTAAATAAAAAACAATCTTATGTAGAATTAATTAATCCCTGAAGGAAAATTCAGGGAAAACCTTATTCTGATGAATTAGCACATAACCATTAACCAGATTAAACTGTAAAGAGGGGTAGGAACTAACAGTACTAGTACTAACAATTCATCCTTCCATTTTCTAACTACCTCATTCAATGCTGGGTAATGAAGCTTATCTACTTCATTACCCAGCTGACCACTTTGGCCAGCAAGCAAGAGGTGCAAAGCAAGGTACAGTACACTCTGGCTGGGATGCCAGTCCTTTGCAGGAGACATACTGTACTTGAATCAGGGTCAATTTTCCCTGAAGCCAACTAACCTACCAGTTTTTTTTATTTTTGATTGTGGAAGGAGATCAGCATGGCAACAACACTGTCACAAAAAGCCTGAGAGACCAATGTTCACAATCGTATTGCCCAATTGATCAAATTTAAATTTCATAGGGCATTGCCTGGAGTGCGCTAAAAAGATGGTCTTTTGTTTTGGGAACTGCAGCCAGAAGCCCATGCAAAATTTGGAAGGTTCGTTCAAGAAAATTTCCAAACCCATTACTCAACCAGAAGAGGGTGCAGTAGCTGAAACATTATCTTTGAGTCATGATTTTCTACAGGGGCTTTCTTACTTGATCTTTTAACGTATAAAAGTGTGCTGTTTGTTCCAAATGCCTTCAAAGTAGATTGAATGTCCTCAAATTTAATTTTTATATTAATAAGTCTTCCAATTCTAAATAGATTATGTAATCCATAACTTAAATCAAGAGTTTTGTAGCTATGACTTTGATTCAACTTTATTTATTATTAACTTTATGTATTTACTTATTTTTTGTAATCACTTGTATACAATTAAAGTCCATTAGTATAAACAAACCCATGCCTGTCACACATCCTTTGATTAACAATGCTGCCTTTCAATAATGCCCGAGTCCTTCACTGTTGGTGTGGAGATATTTACATTAAAGCAGTTTGCTTCTGCAATCTTTACAAATGGGCCTTATGACTCAGCTGGCTCTCCTGGCTCCTTGTAATTTCAAACTTTGACTTTGGAGATTATAACTTGCTATTAAATTTTGCCTGGCATTCTTTATCTTTATTAGCTACATTGATCCACTTTGTAAAATACCGTGTGGGTGTATTTTAAGTCATTTTGAAAATCTGTAAGCAAGTGCAACAATAATAGGACCAATGAGTATTGATAAAAATGTTTGATACTGTATATCATTTACAGTAACACCACTGGTCCAGTTTGTTCCCAAGGAGTAGTTTACTTTGCTACAGCTGGTACATTCCTACTGTTGGAGAAAAATTGCAGGTCAATGTAAACTGAAGTTTGCATATGAATAACAGTTTAAGTTCACACTGATATAACAATGTATCCAAGATGGAGAAAAATTAGCTTCCTCTGTAGGAATAAGACCTTCTTCATATTTGTGATTTATGTGAATGCTTTTAGCCTTAAGGAACATATAATACTGAAACCAGATGTGAGAACACACAGATTTGGAATTGCTTGCCTTTTCAAATGTAAATGTATGATTTCTGTTTAGCTTTAGAAATGTTAAAGCGATGGCAGATGCCATCACTGTCGAGTACATCTTGGTTTTCTCAGCTCCTCTCATATTCACTTCTAGAAATTAAGGGAAACATTGTGTCCAAGGGGAGTTGGAGGGACTTCACCTTCAACTCAGGGTTTGGTTAAACTACCTTCAAGAATTTACTTTTGATATTTGAAATGATAATCTTTCACGTGCGATATTCAGCCGATGTAAATGTTTGCGAGCTCTAGAGTTACCTAAAACTTGACCACTTTTCTCCGAAAAGAAAATGGAGGTGTAGTATTAATAGGAATATACAGTAAATCAGCTATAAATTAGTAATTCCTTATTTCACACCATAATTATGTAAAACTACATGCCCTGTGCTATTGATATGTATAATTTAAAGATGTGCATTTACTGAATACAGTATACCTTAAACACCTTTTAATCCCTGGTTATTCAGGTAATCATTATTTTTGTGCCATTAAAAAAAGAAAGTTAACTCAAATTTCCATCAAATTTTACTCTTCAGGCAATTTTTTAATGTCTGAATCTTTAATCTTACCACAACATTTTGCAGTTTACCAAAAAATTGAAGACTAGAATGTCATTGATGTGTGTCACAGGAAATATAAGCATTGCTTCAGTATCCAATAATTCTAATCTTTTCTACCCCAGGATATATTTATGACAAAACAGCAAAGAAAAAAATGGCATCATATTAGCTATGTCCCTTGTTTAAAAACAGCAGCACTGCAATAAAGATTTAAAGAATGCTTAAATAATGGTTAGTGTCAGAGATATTTTGAGAACATAACATCTTTTAATAAGGATCGGGGTATGGGGGGTGGGTGTGAACAGGTTGTCTATTCACTCAACTAATGCTTAATAAGTAAGTCATTCTTTTTAAATGTTAATGATCTATTTTGTCACAATGAAGAAAACAGACAGCCACCTGAAGAAAAAAAGCAGGTGTGATTATATCCTGTAGTCCTTTAAACAAAGGAATCTAGATGATTAAATCAGATTCTAAAGTATATACGAGAGTGTAGCACTTCACATTTCATAACTGACCAAATGCAGCATTGAAATATGTTTTCCCTTGAAGTCACACGATTATAAAATCACACTTGTTTTGTGCATTGTGTTAAGTTCAGAGCTGAAACACAATTGCTAAGGTTCAAGGGAAATGTGCAGTATATACACACCCGACAAAAAAAAATCTTTAACTTTTTCACTCAAACAAGGTGTTAAACCTACAAACCCATTCAAGTAACAAAAAAGGGAGCAATTTCAGCAGGTATCAATGAAGATGACCTATTGTAATCACATAGAAAAACTGAAACTGACCATACATGACCAGTGCTGTATCTTTAGATCTGTTTCTTAATTTGAAACCGCAAAAATTATCTGAACAGTGCATTTACATTTGTGTGAAACTGCAGATTTTAGAAATATCCCACAGTGAACTCACAATTTATCTAAAAGGTGCAATCATGTTAAATGCTCTGGGGTAAGATATGTAACAAATACTTGGCTAAAAATAAATCATTATGTTGTGATGTAAGACAACATTTCTTGAATGTTCTTGACTTCATGTGCCAGAATGAATTATGGACAGGAAAAGAAAAATATTTATCATCTTTGGAGATAAGATGATGCATTCCAAAAACGTAGTCTGTTTCATTTACAACACACATATACAATGGCTAAGAGAAGTCACATTAAGGATGTTCTATTGTTTGCCTCTTATGCCAAATAAAATAAAAAGAAAAGCCTTAAAAAATTACCCTCAACCTCTATAACAGCATTGCATACCTTTTAAATACAAAAAGGTCTAATTATACCCATGTGAGAATGGGAAATTTAAAAACTCTAAACTTTACCAATTAACCAATAATTACATCAATCACCCTGGTGTGAACGTTTACAAATAATTAAAGGCCATATACTGTAGCAGACTCTAGTGGCAGATTGGCTGTAACTGCCCACCTGTCACACTCCTCTTGTCCCCTTGTCCAGATATTTGTGCAACATCAAATGCTGGTACAGTAAATAAAAAGCTTTAATTTGAAATGGCATCTGTTTTGCTTTTTTCCTCAAACTATTAAAATAACTATTTTAACAAGTCATATCTCTTGATCATGTTGACATCATGATGAAAGGCCCTCCAATTTGCCCCTCCCTGGTTACTTCTAGAAAGTCCCTGAAAAAGCGCTATTGTATAGAGGGCTTAATTTACATGCCTGACTCAACTCTTAGTCACAAGGACAGACACATGAAAGAACAAAATACTATTACAGTATGTAAAAGATCAAGTAATAGGTTTATTCCGTGCTGAAAAGGGAAGAAAGAAAACAACGTTTCGGCCGTGGAGCCTTCTTTAGGTGTCGTCATCATAGCCGAAGGAAGTGTGAGAAAGGGAGAGAGTTTTTAGTGTGTTTGGGGTGAAATGAGCTATACAGGAGATAGCTGTGTGATTCAGTGGGTTTGTAATAGGCTGAAGTAGAGAGTCGGGGGTAGTTAATGGAGAAGTTGATATCTAGAAATGGAAGGGTAGTGGAAGATATGTTACTGTAACTGTATATTTGAGGGACAGATGGAACATGGTGAAATGATGCCGAAAGTGCTCAAGCTGGTCGTTAGAGCATGTGGTAGCACCGATGCAGTCATCAATGTATCGTTTGTAGAGGTCAAGGACAAAGCCAGTGTAGGAAGTGAAGAAGGGTTCTTCTACCCAGCCGACAAAAATATTGGCATAGGTGGGTCCCATGGCAACTCCACTAACCTGTTGGTAAAAAGGGTTATTGAATGAGAAAGCATTCAATGTGAAAACCAATTCTGCAAGGCGTACCAGGGTGTAGGTGGATCAAGCACTCTGCATTATGTAAAAGGTGGAAGCATGCTAACAAAAGATAAGAAATACTATAAGTAGCAAAATTCCTTGTCAGCTTTTTTTTTCTCCCTGGGTAGTTCCCAGTCTGCAACTCCAGTTGTCTTTGCTGTGGCTGTTTTGAGGGTCATTTCTTCAATCCACAGCCCCTTGGGCTCTTTCATTGCATTCCTAATCAAACATCTGATAATCTCTGTGATTCTTCAACCCCTCCCAACATTTTCCTAGGCACTGAACCTGTAGGCCAGTCCTTAGTCAGAGCTAATGGTTAAATCTTTCTTTTGAGAATCAATAAATATTAACTGCCTGTCTGGTGTGCTATTGAAATCTTAGCTAGGCAGAGAGTTATAACTATTAACTGAACATTATATAACAGACATGAAAAAACAAATAATTTTCTCAAAGAAAAGACAAAATTTTACCATGCCTATTTTTCCCAAGAACATGAATCATTTACTGGGAAGGGTGCATTATTTGTTTTACTCAATGGGTCTCACAATGAAAAGGGCACTGCTCTCAGCCTGGAAATGCTGTTACAGATCTTCACTCACAGGATGCCAGGATTAATCAGAATATGCTGTAAAATCTGTTTTATTTGCCTTTCACAAACTCCGAGAAAAGCCTTCAAATTCCCAGAATCGGAGTGATGTGTCTGGAAATGCCACTAGCATATCTTTGGAAGCCAGACTTGGGACTCAATTGTCAAGGCAGTCCATCTGCTGTTTTCTTACACTCCTGGGAAAGTGCTGCATGTGTTAACACAGGGGAATTACAGAGATTTATAATCTTCATTGCAATCAACAATACAAATCTTTGTTTGGCTTCAACTAAACTATTTTTAACTAAGCAAATACTATACTGTATACTTTTATACTGTACTTTTGAAAAATAGTGCATTTGATTATGTTGGCATTATTTCATTTTTCTGCTCAATAACATGTCAGTTATAAGCCAAATGTGTGCATGTCTTACTGTATAAAAATGCAAAAAAAAAATAGTTCTACTGTATATGTAGAAGAAAAAATGAAATATTTTAAAATTGCTTTATTCTCAACCACGAATGACTAAAGTTTTGAAATCACATTGCCTCTTGTAAGATCAGTGTGGTACTACTAAGCCTTCTCCTCTTGCACAAAACAACTCTTAAAACAATAAAATCAGCAGGTACCTCAATAAATTTCAATCTTTCCAACAAAATAAAGCAGAAGAGATATACTGCTTTTCAAAGCAGCTCTTTATCCTTCAAATGATAAAGTGAAGCTACTGTATGCCTAGGTCATGAACAAACCCCACTGAATGGAAAGCTAATGTACCACTCATGAAAAAGTATATAAAACAAAACCAAAACATGTAATTATTGACACCAAGTTTTACTACTGTTAACTATAAATTCATGGAAATTATAGATAAACAAGAGGATAAGCTACTGTTTATGGCAACAGAAGTCTTATGGATAGTCAACAGTGATTTAAAAAAAGCTTTTATAATCACCTAACCTTAGTTATAATTAGTTATAATTGTTGGAACAAGTGACAACAATTATGCAGACAAACAGACATTCAATTAGATGTTTAGATTGAGATTTGTATTGAGAACTAGTTAATAGAAAGAAAACAAACAGTACAAGGCTAACTGGGGGAGATGTACAGTACAGTAGTTAGTGGGGGACTACATGGATCTGCATTAGGACCACTGGACTTCATAATTTATATCAATGGATTTGATTCTCATCTAGTTAGTAATTGTGTCTAAATTAGCTTTATAGTTTGTAGAATAATATACTTATAAAATCATTGTTGGTGTTTTTGTTGATAGTTTCAGTATCTAGTCAATATTACAGTATATATATATAATTAATATATAAATCATACATACAGTATATAAAATGTTAGGAGATATAGATAAAATTGTGGAATTTAAATCAAAGGATTTAATGTTAAAAATATGCAAATCATTATTAACATCTGACTTTTTTTATTTAGATATTGCTGCTCTGGAATTAGTCCAAAGAACGATGACCAGATACATTACTGGCCTTAAAGGAAAGTCCTAATCTGAAAGTCAAAAATAACTACCTGTAGATGTCTTGATTTGAGAAGACTACAGTTTTGCTTGATTCACACATTAAAAATCCAAAAATAATCAGATCAATCCATGGGACATCAGCAGAACCAGCAGTAATATAAAGTACAAAAGATCACACATGGAAATGACAAGAAATGTATTTAAAACTAATATCAGGAAGCCATTTCTTAAAGGAACAGGGAACTCTGCCTTCTTTCAAGAAATGGCTTGGTTGACTACCATGGTTCAATTTGCAACTAGCAATTTAACAAGCCTGATGTGGCAAATGTCCAGAGCTAATCCTTAATCCTCTAGGATTGTGTGACCCAATTCCTCTATGCTTCATTAAATGATTATTGCATGGGAGCATAGTGTTTGTCTTAATATCTTATGAAGTCTTCTGTAAATTATGAAATGACAGTTCAGAGCACTGACACTACAGGGTAGTAAAGCTGATTGTAAATGTAATGTATTTTGTGTTGGAACTGTACATAGCTAGTTTCTCTCACAGAAGTTTGTGAAGCAGAACTAAAAATATGTTCATACTGCAATTCAGTTCCACACAACTCTATCTACTGTAGGAACAGTTGCAAGAGAAACAAGTAGTTTCAATAGCAGTACAATAAGAGAAAATGAAATGTTGTCCAAAATGAACCTCTAACCTATTAGAACAATTTTATTAAAAGGAAATGCTATGAGAACACTAAGCAAGAGGGTACACTAGTAATTGCAGACCTGAGTATGTTCTCAACATGAGTACATCAAGATTAAAGTAACACATGGGTTAGTAAGGAGTGCAATGAGCATACATACTGTACAGTATGATGAAAACTTATTTTTACGAGGGTATCTTCTGTTAACATTTTTTCTAAACAATCTTTCTATGTTTAGAATCAAATTCACTATTCGGAAAGATTTACAGGTATTCGAGTACTCATATTGTTATTTTCCTGGTATAGGTAAACACAGATGAAAATCTAGTAATTGTTTAATAGAATTGAGCTCAGGAAGTGTAGATTTGTGATCCAATAAACTGGAGATTTGCTGTCTATAGGCTAACGAGGTGCAAAGGATGCTGTCATTCTCTTGTCAGTACAATGAAGCATATGAATACTCTCAGCAGTTCAGTATTAAAAGGATAAAACAGATGTGGTTATGGCCACGATGCCGTAATGCTGCCACAGAGCTCTTGGCTCCAGGTCTTTGGCACATTTCGTGTGGAGTTTTCATGTTCTCCCCATGTGTAGGTTTTCTCTGTGTCCCATTTTCCAAAGACGTGTGCTAGATTAATTGGTATGTCTGTATGCTTGCATTGACACTGCATGGGACTGACATCTTGTAAAGACTTCAGCAGCATACATCTAGGCCTCCAAAAGGGAAGGAGAAAATACATCAAACTGGTTGCTATAATGTGAGGGATGACAGCATTTGCTTCCTGTCTGGAAACAGTATGAATTCTCTCTTCCCTAACTAATTGTGAGCCTTACAGGAGAATCACATAAGATTCTCCCGTAAGGCTCACAATTAGTTAGGGAAGTTGTTAATTCCACTGGAACCTATCCCAACAGCTTCTTTTCCTCCTTTTGAATTATACTTGCACTTTGGAGTCTTCCTCAATATCCAGTTGTATTGTATTTAACAACTGCTTCCTATTAATTTCAGCAGGTATCCTGACTCAGGGATGCAACACTGACAGGCTCTCAGTGAAGCCATCTCTCACTCTCACATTTTGAAAAGATTTGTTAAAATGTGTTAAAACACCTGGACATTTTCAAAAAGTTTCGAGTTAAGTAAAAATGTCAATTATAAGCCAAATATATGCTTTTCTCAATCATGCTGTATAACCTGTTGGCAGATGACTGGAAATTATTGAACCTTGTCAGAATTTGTGTTTGTAAGCTAATGTAAAATTAGAAGTGTTATGAAGCACCTTTCAGGACCCTATGCAGACGACACAATCCGGAAGGGAGTGAACACACACACATAGGAGACAAGAAACTGAGCTGGTAGAGGAACCGGGAAGGAGGCATGACGAAGGTGCTCCTGGGGGCGTGGTCTAGGAGAACAGTCCAATTGGAAGTCCAGTGCAGGCAAAGTTTCAGAATCGGGTGATAAATCCAATAAATCCAACAAAACAAACTTAAAAGCCGGAGTGGAATCTGGCAAGGGGTTGTAGACAGGCGAGACAAAGTTAAAAACTGGAGCGGGATCCGGCGAAGGGATGGGGGGAAAAGGAGGGAACGGAACCAGGCGTTCCAGGTCCCGGGCTCGGCTGGTTCATGACGTCCGTGTTCCAATGCAGAGCCCGGAACAGAGTGAGCGTCTGGCTTTTAAAGGTGGGCTGGAACAGGGAGCAGGTGCACAAAATCAACTAAAAAGTGAACGAGTCGGAGCGCCCTTAAGGGGGAGGGACTACAATCGTGACAGAAGACTACTGTGATGGATATGTATGGTAAATTAATCCTTCACTGCTTAGAATTGCCCATTGGAATTATTCTTAGTTATGATAATAGTTATGCTGAATTCAAATATTGGAATATGATTATTTGTAAAGATTATGTACGTGTAGAGACAGCTTACAGTATAAGATGTATATACTGTAAGTGTACCTTAGTGTAATGGTAAAGTAAAAGAAAAGGGGAACAGGCCTTAACCTACAGTAGGTGCTTACTGGACAGATTTTATTTGAAAGTCTAGTTACTAACATAGAAGTCAAATGTTTTAATAAAGCTGTTTTGGTATATTTCCGGCATGTGCTGCATCTGTTTCTGAATGTAACCACGAGAAAATTTCTGTGGATTTCAAGTGTTTGATATGTAATATATTTGATGGAGCTGTTTTTATTAATGTATAAAGAAATACACTCATTGTTGGGTCCCTTTATCCTTAAAAAAAGTCTATGTGTTTGATACATGTATAGGGCTTTTTAAGAAATATCTCTTCATTGATAGCCAGTAAAACTATTTGTTAAAATTATGACCATTCCTCCATGATTAAAAAATGACGACTACTGTATCTGATATTTCATGCAAATTAACTGCCCGTGTTCCTATTATTTTAGTTATATATAGTTTCAAAATATCACAGTCTGTAGCTCAACTTTTGATTATTTAGATTTACGTATCTAAATCTAAGCATTCTGAAAATTTGATGTTTTCTCCTGCTACAACTCTAGCAAGAGAATGGTGGTCCAAACGAAGCCATCATTTACCACACTATTAGAAGAAGCAGCCTGGATTCAATTGCTGGCATGCTATTTAGTGTACATAGAGTTTGTTCTCCCTGTACTCCCATGGATTTCCTTCGGGTGCTCCTTTTTCCTCCCACAGTCCAAAGACATACTGTACTGGTAGGTAAATAGGGTATGGGGAATAATGGCCAATAAGACAATAGATTTTAATTGATTGCATAATTATATGTTCTCTTATTGCCCCTAAGAAGAGTAAAACCTCCCTTTGGGATAGCATCAAATACTGTGACATATTCTTTGGGCATTTAAGGACTGGAATGTTAAAGGTGTCTAAAAATTTGCAAAAGTTAATAATCTGTCATTCTCGCTAAGTAATTCTCACCAATATAATACCATTATCAAACAATCTTTGAAAAAAAAATAAAATTATTTTTTATATAATGTATATCTTTTTTATTCCAAATACTATGTGTGTGTGGCGAGAGATTGTGTTTATAGGCCAGTGTCCAAGATAAAAGTGCACATGTTTATGAAAATTGGATAACTTAATAGGGATCTTGTTAACATCAAAATTGCATTTCAGTAATAACTCAAGTCCGCCCACCCACTCAAAGACAATTTTAGGGATTACATTCCAAAAACTGTCTATATTTTTTAGATACCGTAATTTATAATCCAATTAATCTGAAAAATTCTATTTGAAGTTTTAGAAATCCAGAATATTTAGGCTTGTTCCTGTATATTAGTAACTTGTTCCTGTATATTAGTAAGAACTATTTAGTAGTGATGTTTATTTTTCCAGACAAAATCATATTGTCGTTTATCAACGGGGTGCCTTTAATACCAGTGCAGTATATACTAAGCGAGATATTCCTTCTGCTTGTGAGAGAAGCACACGGGGTGTTAATAATAGGTCTCTCACTAACCAAGCATTTTTTTTCTATAATTGGAGTAAAATGTAATATACTTTTTTTTGTTTGATTCTTATCATTCCTAAATAGAGTATTTTACTATTTGTTTCACAGGAATGTCACATATAGTTTCAAAATAACATTCTTTAATGGGAAACGTTCACATTTCTCAATATTAAGAGTTAAACCTGATAAAGATGAGAAAATATCAATTCTTTCAATAGCCTTTTTAACCTCCTTCTCATTTCTTTTAAAAATGGTTGTATCATCGGCTAATTGACAAATTTTATTTTCTGTTCCCAATAGATTAATACCTTGATAACAGTTTGTATTGATATGAAGGGCCGTTATTTGCATTACCAATATAAATAAGAATGGGGATAGTGGGCAGCTTTGCCTAATACCTCTTTTACTTTTAAATCTTGGTGATGGTCCATAAAAGAGATTGATTGAACTATTGCATCTATTACATAGTTTCTTAACATCATTCTGAAAGAATGGACCAAAGGCGAGAAATTGTACTGTTCTAAAGAGAAAGTTGTGTTGAACTGTATCAAAATCTTTGTAAAAATCTAAAAATAATATTAAGCTGTCATCCTTAATAAGATCATTGTAATGTATCAGATCAAAATAAAGAGAATATTATTACAATATTCTACCTATCATAAAACCTGACTGTGATTCATCAATGATCTGGCATAATCGTTCTTTTATTCTACTAGTAAATATTATAGCAAGTAGTTTTACATAATTATTTAATAAAGTTACGGGCCTCCAGTTAATACCATAGTGTGCTTATTGGATTTGGGTATGAGTGATATTAGTCCTTGATTCATTGAATGGGACAATTCTTTGGCTTCTACTGTATGGCTTCATTAAACACAAGTAAAAGAATTTCTACTATCTCACCTTGAAACCGTTTATATAATTCGCTATATATAAACCATCATTATCACCATTACCAGTCTTTTAGTTTATTAATACCAGGTTTGATCCCAGTTATAGTTATTTCTTTGTTACACA
This sequence comes from Lepisosteus oculatus, assembly GCF_040954835.1. NCBI lineage: Eukaryota > Metazoa > Chordata > Actinopteri > Semionotiformes > Lepisosteidae > Lepisosteus > Lepisosteus oculatus. The sequence continues at coordinate 21,871,471 of NC_090705.1, forward strand.
CATTTTAAAAATTGAAACAGTATATACATTTTGATAGAACCGGGTCACGTATAAAGAAACATCTTTAACGTAATTCGTAATTAATTTGCAATGTATATATCGATTTAAATTCTAAGTTTCTTTTTTCAAAAAATATAAAAGTATTTTGTAATTTTCCTTGCTCCATCTATTTTAATCTCATAAATGCTGCTTACCTTTTTCTTCATATATTGTGTCCAGTTCTAATTGTAACAGCAGCATCTTCTCTTGATTACTGATATTTTGAGATTGAGTGAGTTAAGCAATGTCTGTAATGACTATCTTCATTTTTATCTTTTTTATATTTAGATAATTATTTTCCTCTTTTCATAGCCAATTGTCTTATTTTAAATTTCATAAGTTCCCAATTTTTCCAAAATATTTTAGTTAATGTGGCCTCTTCCCTACAACTCCCGTAATGTTTTGCATTTTCTATGAATTTGGTGTCCTGGAGATGTTTTATGTTAAGTTTCCAATAACTCCAATTTCAATAATGATCTTTCATGACAAGCCAACACACACCTTAGTAGTTTGACTCTCCAATATACCGGATTTGAGCCATAAGTCAATTCTTGATTGCTTTGAGATATCTTTACTGCAGAGAAAACTTTATCAGGGTTTTTATATCACCTTATATCTCAAAGAAAAGTTAAGGAAATCATCAGATTCTCCCCTATGTACATTTCTGGAGGCCTTCTAGCTATATTATCATATAAAATCCCCCCCCCCCAAGATTATTTTAGTCTCAGGCACTTTCTAAAATATTGTTTATTTCTTCCCCACAGGTTTGGAACACTATTTTATTTTGGAATTGATTAGTTGCATATATATTTCCAATATAAAACAGTTTTCATTAATATCTACTACCATGAGTATCCATTGACCAGAATGATGTATTTTAGTGTCAAGAATTTTACTTTTGAATTGCCACTCTACCAAAATGGTTACTACCATTTGATATCCAAACATCATTTCCCTATTGGTTTCTCCAGAAGTCAAGATGACAAGCGTGTGTTTCCTAAATAAAGTAAAAATCAGCTTCTTACCTTTTACAAAACAAAATGACAGCTTTTCTTTTCACTATATTACGAGTACCCCTGACATTGATATACTGTAACAAATAGATAAAGACATAAACAAAATAGATTCTAAACAAATAATATATTAACGTAAGTTGTTGAATTTCAGATGAGATTAGGTTTCATCGCCAAATTGAATAATTCATAGTCACCTAACTATATTATGGTTGTTGTCATGCTAAACATCAATTCTGATCATTCTGATCATTCTGTCTCAAAAGATAAGCTATTGCGCTCAAACCTCTTTACCCTCAATATAAGCTTGATCTCCAACAAAATAAGCTTTTTTTTCCCCTTCCTTAAGTGATGACTCTACCAATGGCCACAGCTGGTTCTGGGTAGTTTTTTTCAGTGGTGTCAAATCTTCTCAAGATTTATGCTACTTAAAAATCACTGTCTTTTGCATTTTTCCATAGTAAATCCCTCATAGTTCTTGCTGTAAACTAGATGATGATAGCTCTCCGTCTGATGTTTCCTTCCAAGTCAGTGCAAAAGGTCTATTGTTGATTCAATATTAGTTTTCGACATTGGCAGGACTCTGATTGCTATACCAATTACTTTTTGTTTAATGTCCTCATTCTCCTGCTCTAGGACACCATAAAGCATCAGATCCCATCGTAGTTTATATCTTTCGGCTTCATTTACTTTTTGCATAAGCTCCTTTATTTGCTATTCTCATTCTTTATTTGTTTAATTTCCTTAACTTCTTTTTTTCAGAGTGGAAATCTCTTTAAATACAAAATCTAATGATTTTTAAATGCTTCTATGCTGGCTGTGTTATTTCTTATCGTTCCTCCCAGGCTGTCGGCTCTCTCATTGATTTGGGCTGCCCGTATCATTATAATATTCTTTTTGCATTTCCAGTAGTTTCAGTTTATTTTTTCCATTTTTTGGTGTGGGGCTTTTTGCAGAGGTGTCAGGAAAGAATTCAGGATCTTCCATGTGTAGCAGTACTGAAGACAAGCTGTGCGGTTGTGAATAGGAGTGTATTGATGCAACTTTGTCACTGTGCTTGACGTTTGTTTCTTTACTTTGTACATTCGTTATTCCTTCTTGAATATTGGTTATTTTCTTATTTGTACTATACATGAAAGATTGCTGAGATGTGCATTGGTGTGTTGTAACCAAAAGATTGGTCTTTTTTAAAGCTTGTATCTCTCCTTTTCCCGGATCTCATTCCCTGTCCATGCACTTCATACTATAAAAGCCTTTTCCTAACAAAATTCTTCTTTTGGCTTGTCAGATATTCACATTCTTTAGCCAGAATTGGCTATATTGATTTATTGAGGGTTAATGTACAAATTGATCCACTAAATAAATAACATACAGTATGTGCCGAAAACCATAACTTTCTTTTCAGCAGCCAAACATTATGTCTAACCATGCCGCCTTTTTGCACTGCCAATCTCCTGTAATTTCAATTACTTCAGCTGATACTACATCCAAAACATACTGTATAGAAGAATTGGCAGCAAACACCTGCTAGACTGCTGGATGGAGATCAGATTGAGTGATGTAATTAGGACTGCACTGCAATTAAATTTGAAATGTTTCCTATTTTAAATACACATTTAAAAAAGTATGCAAATGTAAATGAAACACTTATAAGCTTATAATACAATCAAGAATTATCACATACAGTATAGAGTATGTTCAGCTTTAGATTTGAAGCTCTGATAGTATTGTCATATTTATCAGGTAATGAAATCAAGCAAGCATATAAACAACGTTCCACACCGTGGTCTCATGTAGTGCTACAGTACTGAAAGGCCTTACAGTAACTAAAGAAAACAACAATATCATTGAGGAAGGGTGAAGTTCAGCCATCTTTTCTAATAGCCCTATTTACATCACCACAATCCTCGGTCTCTGGCACACCGAATGGGTGCTTGTTACTGACTTCAACAGAGATCAGGCAGATAAAATATATGTGAGACCTAAAGCCAGATCCCCTATTGAGTCATTAATCTCTCTGTCGTGAGAGTCAGCTGGAGCTACCCTGAGAAGTCAGAAATGATCAGTCCAAAGATTCACAAAATGGCAGACATTGGAGAGAAGCCGCTTTCCCTACTTGTCTGCACATTGATACACAGAATGCAAACAACTAAACACAAAGCTTCTGCTCCAATTATATTATTGTTCTTGAAGAATGTATTCTGGACAAAACATATTATTGTGTATCATATCACCCTAATAGATTAATGGCCATAGGCTCAAAAGACAGAATATAGGAAAAAAATGTATAAATATTTTTATTTGCAGTGTTAACTGTGTTTTGAATTCTGTTAGTCAAGTATTATTGATTGTCTTTCCCTCATATGTGAAGAAAGCACCATAGCTGAAATGTTGCCTTTTCTTTCTACTTTTCAAGTATGGACATAACCTTTAGTTGTTCCTTTGCAGCAAACGCACAGTGACACAGCTCCACACTCGAATATCTGCAAGTACTATTAGATTATTGCTCTCACTGTGTGTGTGTATGCTGGAGAGAGAGGTGAGAGGTCAGGTTAGTAGATCTACATTTTGGAGAACTATGGACTGTGAAACACTGGGTTCCTGCTACTTCGCATTCTATATAATAGGGTACATAGATGGCATTGAGATGTCTTTGGGAAAGAGCATTTTTCAGAACTCTGGTCATCCAGGAGTTGTCATCCTTACTCCTATGGGGCACAAGCACCTATGTCAACTTAACTCCAGCTTAACTCTAGGGGGTAGACATACAAGAGTTGCCATTTTTAGTTGCTATATTTAAGAAAGATGTTGATGTTGTCTCATGTCTGAGCTGCCTGCTGCAGTTTAAATCTGTGAACTAATGTGCTTTTAATCCTCAGAGTTCATGCAGATGCCTATACAACTATATTGATTGTTATTAAAGATTAATTGTTATATGTGATTTTTCTTTCTTTTTAAACAGCTTAATTCCTTAATAAATGTGATATGTTTGGTTTCGTAAATTGCCATAATAATTCCATTAACATTCAAGCATGATGGTTATACAGAGCAATAATTGAAATTTTTGGGCATGCATAGCTGCATCTGGAACTGACTCACTGTCTTTATTAATGATGTAACTACTGATGGCAGCAGCAGATGAATTCTGAAGTTTACTGAAACATTTTGCTTATTTAGAAGAAATAAGCTTTTATGCTTATTGAGTGGTACTTCACCATATGAAGCATGTGGCAGAATGATAATGACCCGATACATACAGCAAATGCATTCAAGTAGATAATCAGGAGAAAAACATGGAAAATCTTAGACTAACCAAGTCAATGTCTGGATTTATATTCTATTCAGCATGCACTTTACATGCTGACAAAAAACTGAGAGTGAGAATTCCCCATGAATATACAAGAACTCAAAGTGGCTACAGCCACATTGCAAGTGATTACACAAAGAGTCTAGTGAGCTCAATGCGTTCCAGACTTCATGCAGTTATTGCCAAAGGGAGATGCAATAAAATAATTTTACCCTCTGAAATTTACTTAAGGTACTATAACTGTATGCCAATTCTTACGGTCAATGAGCTAAAGACAAAGTATATACGGTATATATCTTTCTACAATTATCAAACATATACATGAAATTATCCCCAAATCCAATATATATTATTTGCATTAATTTTATGATCATAAATACAAATTGCTTGACTGTAAAGCAAAAATAATCTTTTTGACTTTTGCTGATTAGCACTGGCCCAATATCTTTTGATGGCACAAAACATACGCAGGCTAATCACAGGTTATAGTGATTTCTAAAGCTTTGAAGTTTTTAACTTTAGGATCTGGAGTGTACGGATGATTATTTTTGTGGACAGGCAAATACATGCAGGAGCCCTTGACAAGAACTTTGTCTGCTGAATTCTCACCTCACTGAAGCAATTATCCCTCTCCAGAAAAACAGTAAGGCCATGTAAATGCTTTGATGTGGCCTTGGCTGTGAAAGGTTCAATGGAAATAAAATGTTCTTTTGTTGTATTATTTTTTTCTCCACGTTTGTCTGCCAGGGAGTTAGTATTTGTTAGACCTAGGAGATGTGAAATTCATGGATGTTTTTTCATCAGAAAGTGAAAAGACAGCAATTGGCCGCTGATCTCTGCTCCTCAATTCTGTGAGAAAAAATACAACCTGTACTCCTGTGGGAATACAAAACACAGAAGAGAGTTTAAAGATGGATGCTTTGGAATATAAAATAGGCTGTCTCATCTGAGTAAATGTATTTAGCACTAAATATCGTCACAGACCATTGAAGCCACTTTCAGTTATGTTCTTTTCATTTGTTCTTTCTAATATTTGATGATCCATGTGTTTAGTCAGAACATAATTAAAGTTTGTTACTCCTCTGTTGCTTTTTGCTATAAGACATAATGTATACCCTTAAATCAAATCAGAGTCCTGAGAAAGTCAAGTAATACATTTTAGATTCTGTACATACTGTAAGGAAAGTATTTACTTAATGTGAACTAAAGACCAAAAAAAAAAAAACAGTGCAATGGAATGAAGCACCTGCTATAGTTAAAGTGCTAAACTATTGCAGATTAATAGTGAAAATAGTGTAGTTAATTAGATCCATGAATGACATATCTAACTAGGTTTTTCCTCAAATTAGCACTTAAAGCCAATATGGAAAATAAATTGCAGTGGAGACCAGAACAAAAACAAAAACACTCCAGGAGCTGATGTTCAAGTTTATGGATGCTGATGAAAAAAGTGCACATGTGGAGTCTGGAGATTGACTGGGATTCATATAATCTTTAAACCATTAGGAGCAAGAACTACATGTGTATGATCAATATCAGAATTAGCAGCTTTAATGCAACTGTTGATTAAAAAAAACGATAAGAAAGAGAAGGAATGTTTAGGAATGTAATTGAGCATGGTTCCTATAGTGCAGAACAATGAAAGCAAGGAGAGAGGTCATGATGTTATCCTAATTACCACCTTGATAACAGATATGATGAAGCAGAGATGGTACAGCCCATTGGGAGGATGTATAGGATGTTGCAGTTACACAGATGCTAATGCCAGTGGGGGAGTTTTTCCAATTGGTATACAAGCAAGAACAGCATTTCTCATTTAAAAAAACGCTACTTACTCAATTGTGAAGTTAACGGATGGTGTAAGCTCATCCTTACAACAGTAGGAGGCATAGCATTTGAAACAGTATAGATTCATCTAGGAGCAGCAAATAGGCTAGGCTGGGTGGAGGATGGCTTCTTCATCAGGAAAGCTAAGCCAGACAAATCATTTTGCTAATTTGCACTGTAATTTGAGGAAGGTCTCCAAGGCGGTTGTGTATTATACTTATGAGAAGTGAAAATACATTTTCAGAAAACTATTTTCTGCATGGTGTTATCATGAAACATATTTTCAGCAATATCTGGCAATATCTGTTTTCTGTGAAATTATTTTTACATTTAAATGCTGAAAACTTTTGTCTTAGGTGTGCCTTTAGAAATGTAATTTCAAAGTTGCTTATTGATATTGATTGCAGCATTAGCCAACTTCTTATACAGTATAAATACCGTTGATGTTCTGTTTGTTAGGGCACGAATATGATTTTAAGTTTTGAAAAGGTCAGTCTGCAGTTGGAGTCTTCTAAAACAGAAAACCACAGCACTCAATTGCTTTTGTCAACTGTAGATTTTACCGTAAACATTTTCCAAAAATAGGTCACAGCCCCTTCCACTTATCAGACCCTCACTGGTCATTCCAGCTATATTGTGGTATTAATGTTGTCATTCAAGTGTGCCTTTGATTTTGCTTCAAAAAACATATATTGTATATGGTAACATAGTCATACAATTAAATAAAAATATAGAAACTCTGGTTGAATTCATTAAAATTCCTTCATTTAGCCTGGCATTTCACATCAATTCATGCAGGAGACACAATCAATCCCTAATTATTCCCATCCTTAGTTTGTCAGGAAGACATCTCAATTCCAGATAAAATATGCTAATCGTATTCTGGAAATGATTAGGCTCCAGCGTCAACATTGATCTTCAGTGACCTCCAAAATGATGGGCTTTCTGTAAAAAAAAATAAAAAAAATGATGTGAAATTCATCACAGGGGCTAAAAACAATGGCCATATGGTTCTGCTGGAATGTGTGTACGTGCTGCTACTCCAGAGGAGGCAGGAGTAACTCTTTACTGTCTGTAGTGCTTAATCATTTGAATTCAGGATCCTAATTTCTCTACATTTGCAATCCACACCATGGCACAAAATTTGGACCTGTTCTGCAAGGAGTGCAAAGAGTCTTTCTTAGTTGTCACTAGATGGCAGTGTGGTGCACAACTGATTTGTCTTGGTGTTCAAAACATTTCAAACAGTAATTCCTTGAGAGGACACACAAGCCATAGCAAAATTAAGTTATGAATTTAGTCCCCAGGTTCAAAAGTAATGAGACTGAAAAATAAAGATAAACTGTATCATTAAAAAATTCTTGTTATGAGAAACCACCACACAATGTTGGAAAGTGATACCAAAGTCTTCATTGTTAATCTAATTATTGAATCTAAAATATCCTTAAATGCTTTATTCTAATTTCATTTTGTACAAAAAAAGCTTGTATTTTCTATTTCAGAAACATTTGCCAAATCAACACCTCATAATATCCCAGTTCACTTTCAACGTTAATGATGTTAAAATGCAAATAGCTTTTATTTTTGTGTTGTACAGTTCAATCAAACCATTTCAATGAGGTTTCAGTGTTAATAGTGTTAATGTGTTTAGGCTAAATCCCTTTCTCAAATAAATGTTCACAAATAAATAGTTCAACAAGACTGGGAAGTTTGTTCCATACCCCAGCAACTCTTTGCATAAGGAAGAAAAGAAGATGATTAGAGACTTTTAAAGTAGGGGGATCATAATTTTCAAATCAATGCCCAGGTTTGGTGACCAGGGTGAATGTGTTGTAGGAAGTGCCAACTTTCTGCTGAGATGTTAAACTGAGATCCAGTCTAGCTGCTCATTGAATTGTTTGCAAGGATACAGTGCCCATGGCTAAACTCCACTTTGGGTTTGCACAATCTGGCCTCCATAAAATCCCCCCTTAATCAAATTGATGAAAGCAATACTTCAATATAGTGTATTGGAGGTCCTCGCACTTAACAGCCACCATGTGTCACCACTTTGCTGTGATTTAGTCATTGATAAAGTTCATCCTCTCCTGTATGTGAACCATACAGTGAATTATTATCATTATTACTAGCATTATTAAGCAAAAGTAATTATAAATCTGCCTTCACATTATCTCTGGGAACATTATAGAGTCTTGCCTCAGAAACATGATTTCAGTCTTCCATTTTATGTGTTATCAATGTTGTTAAAACTTTTAAGGGGGTATACTAAAGGACTCTCCTTCTGGACACGTATACAACATCCACATACAGTATGCCCTTCCTTTAAAAACTCTGGTGTTTTTTTTTTAATATACAGTATTTGACCATCTGCTTAGAGGTCAATGTCTTTTTGAAGTCCACAGAAGTAACCCATTTCAAAACTGAGTTTATTAGCTTAAATGTCAGACAGATTTTACCTGTCTGTCCCTGGAGAACAAAGAGACTGGTAGTAGGCTCCATTAAGAACAGTATATCTGCAGAATAAATTTGTTGTGCGTGCTGCGAATCAGTAATTTAACTGCTAGGGTTTGTTTTACTGGGGTTAACTGAACTGTAATGTAGAATTTGACTACTTGAAGACACCAAAATCAGTGTGGAATCTCAAATATTTTAAAAAAGTAAAGTTAACCTTTTAAAGAATCAGAGTGGGGGAAAAAATGAGTGCCATTTCTTATTTTTGCTCTCCTTCATCATATTTCGGAAACCTTGCCCTTGTACAGAGGACAATAACTTCAGCCAAACTAAGCATAACCCTTCATCATGTCAATGCCGTGGTTGCATAACCCTTCTTTAATAATTAATACATCATCTGGAAAGCAAACATAATCACTGTAAGCAATATTCAATCCAATCAGTGCAGAATGAAAGTTAATAAGGTAACCATTTTTTAAAAGAGTGATATTAATTACAGATGCCTGTGATCTACTTTTGCTTATTATGGTATACTGATTAGTCCCAGAGCCTTTCCATTTGAATGAGTAGCATTTCACTCCTGTTACAAAAATGTGGGCATTCAAGTACCCTTCCCCCTTTCTGTCAAGGACTTTTACAAAGGTTTTACCAGCAAGCATTTGGCTGGGTTAATGGTACAGCATAAGTTCAGATCTTCTTATTTATTTTTTAATCGATCTAAATATAAAAATTCAAGATCTTAGAATTTGAATTTGGTTACTGGTCTTTACACTGAAAAACTAGTTAGGATTATCTGTAGCTCCCAGTGTTTGCTTTACGTTCTTCAAATTTTGCTTATGTGCTGGTTTTTGGGGTTGAAATGCTTACAAGTAAATATCTGACATTGTACTGCAAGATCAGGTAGTTTTTCAGTTGACATTTACAGATATTTCATCATAAAAAGAAGAAGCCACTGGAGTGACTGCACTTACTTTCTAATTTTCTAATGTAATAAACATCATAGGAGTTATCTGTCACCATTCAAGATATTTCAGATCCACAAGTATATCTGCAAGCAATCCACAAATGCACATGCCCATGAAGAAGACTTACTTTGATGTAATTAATTATGATGTGGTATTTGTTAAGTAATTAAAATTATGAATGACATTCTACAATGAACGACAAAATCAAAGAAGAAAAAAGGACTCCAGAGCGTGATGAATTCATCACTGTCCTACCTCCATCAATGAAGAGAAGTCATTAAAATCTACAAGTTGTCAGAGTATATGGGTATACTGTATCTGTATCTGAAGATAATGCTGAGATGCACAAATACAGATGCAGCCACTTAGAACGTACGTTAACACTCACTGCTGCATGAGACCTCTACAGCCTGGAGCGGTGTACTTTGGCTGTGTGATTCACTGGCTAAAGATGATTGATAAGTGGCACTTGTGGTATGTTAGATGTTAGTGAAATAATTGTTGTGTTTAATTTTTATATCTATATCCATATTAAGTGGATCTTTACATCCACTTAATATGGAATATTAATATAGAATTATGTTACTATAGGGAAATTTTGGTAGCTGAAAATAAAAATAACAGAAGTACAGTATAATGTCTCTGAACATCATGAATGATATTATTTATGATTATAAATATATTATTCGTACTATATATATTGTACCTGGTAGTGGTAGTTAAAATATAAAGTAACAGTACTCCACCTTCTTCAAATATTTTTACATCAGTCTTTAACTAGGTCACTTACTGTGACCTATGGTTACTGTTACTGTGGTTATTTTGGAAAAGTTTTGATGTGCTTGTTCTAACTATATGAACTTTATATACTTTACAAAATATATTTATAAACCCGGTTGTGGTAGAGCATTGCGCTTTCTTCAGAATGTCTGCAATGAATTCTTTAACTCATTCACTTGTAGTTATTTGGCAAATGTTTGACATGCTTATTTTAACTACATTTTCTGTTGTGATTGTTGCAATGGAAAAGGAAAAGCTTGTCCAAACAAGCCATTCAAACTGATTGACAATTTAGTTTCGGTGGTAGCATTGTCAACTACGAGCTAGAAGTAGTTCAGGTGGGGAGCTGCGTCAGCATGCGTAGGCTGCAAAGGAACAAGTAATAGGTTTATTCCATGCTGAAAAAAAGAACACAATGTTTTGGCCGTGGAGCCTTTTTCACATCTGACATCTGAAGAAGGCTCCACGACCGAAACGTTGTGTTCTCTTTCTTCTTTTTTTCAGCATGGAATAAACCTATTACTTGTTCCTATGAGCTAGAAGGTTCTTAAGGTTATAACATTGAAAGAAAATATGCATCTCCTGTTGATGTTAGTGGTTTTATAATCAATTAACCTTCATTATTCATCATCTCTCAATAGCATTTCCAAAGACTCCTGACAGAGGCTCCTTTGTGAGCCTGTGCATAGAGCACCACTTTCCCTTAGCCCTGAAACCTCAGGACCACAGCATAACAGTTACCGTACATCTCAAGATAAAAGCAGTTTTGCCAGTTTCTACAGCACATTGTTTGTGTGATTAAAGGTGATTAACTCCATTATTATTATGAGACGGTATGCTCTGTTTAAAACGGAACATATTTCCTTCACAGTGTGTACTGTAGGTTTACAACATCGGCCACGTGAATCAAACAGGTGAACAATGACTACAATTCCTGACATGCCACACACATGAATCACATGAAGTCATATCTGCAGATACTGTATGTCAGAACAATAAGTTAATAAACCACAGTATGAATGGTATACTGTATAGATATACTGCATATAGAGTAAACACAGTATGATACTGTATGGTTTTAAAGCCAATAAACAAACATTATGTGTGAAATATATTTTCCCTAATCAAAATCTAAAGTAAAATTCTTTACTAATTACTTGTTGCTGAACCTAGCATTAAGACAAAATATAATTTAAAGCAGATGTAAACCTTAAAAAAGCACATTGCATTCACAACAAGATATAAGAATAAACTATTTTGTATAGAGTATCACCTGAATGCTGTTTAGCTATAGTTTCCTTTTTGCTTATCCATATCTTCAAAGTTGAGCTTTGAAGGATTTGCACAGCATAAATACATAAAACATTGCCAGCAGCCATATCACTCTGCAACTCACAACTGGCAACCCACTGAACATAAGCAGGTGTGAGCCTGGTCAGTACCTGGATGGTGGAGGGGAGACACCATTACCTGTAAAGCGCTTTGAGTGGAGTGTCCAGAAAAGCAATATATAAGTGTAAGCAATTATTAATTATTATTATTATTGTTCCTCCAAACATTCCCAGAAGTTGCCTTGTCCTGAGAGGACTGGAAAGTGTAAATTTAACCTTCATTCTTTGACAATCTGCTTTGTGAAGACAGAACTGAAGTATACAAAACACTCAAGTTCCCTTTTTTTTCAAGGGGTGTCACAAGAATTATTTGGAAGGAATCTCAGTCTAAATCTCAAAGCTATTCTTCTTAAGGTTACAAGGTGAATAAACAAAAAGAAAACATGGATAATGATGTTTAATGTCTTTTGACCTTTAATGTTTTTATTTGTAGGGTATTATATACCAGACTGAAGCTGTTTTTATAGACACCTACACTACTTAATGACTAAGTGTCAGTTTTTAAATGGTAATTAAATTGTTTCTAAAGAAATCTGAGGCTTGAGTGTTTCCCATTGTTTCCCAATGACTTCTTTATTTTTCAATTTTACAAATTGGATGAGCACTTGCTTTGTATCGCATTACTTGCATTGACAGATGAGCCTGACTGTGTAAAGTGCAGCTTGGAGGGATGGGGGTCTCTCTGCATTATTCATCCCTGTAACAGTGCTGATCATCACTCAGGCTGAAAACAAAAGGTTGGAGAAAACCAGTCCTTCGGTTCAGATGAATACATGTCCAGTGGATGAAGGGGTTATGCCTTTGTAATTACTGTGTGCACAAATATAGAATGTAAATGACACACCCCAAAGCTTTCAATCAAAGAACAATGCCTCAGGCTTCACCTGGAAATAATTTATGAAACAGTTGTGAGCCACACAAGCTCTTAATTCTTCCAATTAAATACTGGTGACCACCAGCCCCATCTTTACAACAATTGTTGCAGCCATTTGACTCACTAATTCTAACAAAGGGGAATAACTACTTTGTCAATATAGCCAGGTTGCCACCCTCAAGGCAAGCAAGCTAAATCCAAAGTAAACATTAAGAACATCCATAGCTCTACATGACTTTTCTTTATCTCCTGAAACAAAAAGCAATTATTCACAATGAATGTTGTCTAGCTTAAACTCATCATTTAAGAAAAAAATGAACAAAGATGTGAAATAAATCTTTTGAGTTTTTAGTGACAGATAAGCACCAAACACTAAGAAATATTGTCTTATTATTATTGAATTTAAGTTAAGGCTATAGAAAAGTACTGTCATATTTTCTTTGGGTCCACATTTTCTAAGCAAATAAATTAGAAATGAATATTTTATATTCAAGGATGTAAACAAATTAATTCTTTACCCGTTATTAAAAAGAAACACATTCCTAGGTATATTGCCTAAAATAAAGTGTGAAAATATAGAAATTCAAACTCGTCAAGACATTTTTTGCCTTGTAGGCGACATATTCTGTTGATTCGTTTCATTGAAGCGGAAACATCTGGCTCCCTGCTATCAGTGCCTGCTTTTGGCATTTTGCAGCAAACCCATTTGTTTGACTGCGGGCTGAATTTGCAGCGTGATATGCATAATTTATTTAATAGATATGGCCAAACGTTGCCCCGGTGGGTTTCACAGATAAATTGAAACCAATGAAGAAATCCTAGTCCTGGGTAATGAAAGTGCAGCCTGGAAAGTTGTGATGGCATCAATGATGATGCTGTCTACTGTGCGACAAGTAGAAATGATTTAACAGATTGAGAAAGCTTTTCCGTTGTAGGTATTTTCATTATTGTTCTGTGATATAAACACCTGTACTACTTATGTCAGGTTGTAGAATTAATTGTTACTGACTCCTATGGGACATTAAAAATGTTTTAACTTTTGCTTCTGTGTCAAAGTTTAAAAAAAGTAAATTGAATGATGAGCTATTTTTTAAATTGTACAGGATTTTTCATTAACAGCTACAATTTTTATTTTTGTTATGTAAATGAAAGACATAAACATACAGGTAACTGCCAAAATAAAAGAAACATCAACATAGTGTATCAACAGGGCATTAAGCCAATGTGAGCTGCCAGAACAGCTTCAATGCAGCTTGTCTTCAGATTCTACTAGCATCAGGAACTGAAGGGATGCAACACCATTCTTCCACAAGAAATTCAGGATGGACATGGCATATGGTTTCCATCATTTAATGTTCATCAAACTGTTCAGTGACCACACATGCCCTGAGCATGGTTACATTGTCTTTCTGGAAGATTCCATTCCCATCAGGACAGAAGTGCTTCACCATAGGATGAACATGATCTCTCAGAATGGCTTTGTAGTTATTAGCATTTCCCTTCCCCATTGAGGGGTTGAGTGGACGTAAACCATGCCAGGAAAATGCACCCCACACCACCACAGAGCCACCAGAACCCTTCACTGTGGGAAACAGGCATTCAACTCTGTAGGCTTCCTTTTGCATGTGCCACATATGTACTTGGCTGCTTGTTGAGAACAGGATGAAGGATGACTCATCTGACCATATGACTTTCAACAGCACATTAGACCACTGCATTACTTGCAAAAGGTTTATGCACTGCCACCCAACCATATTACCCCTCTCTCTGTGAAGTACTCAACAGGCTATACTTGATGAAAATGTGTGCTTACACCTTAAATTGACGTGCAGTCAACTCATTCAGAGCAAATAGTCTATTTAGCCTTACACCTCAAACCAATGCATTGATACCATGGTCAAGGAGTATGAACTTTTATTCACAGGTGCCCCTGGTTGATGATGTCTTCCACTCAGACTTCTTTACCAACATCACCTTAACTCCTGCTCCTTAGTGGAAACATCACCATGTTGAGCAGTGTTCATTACTGAAGCTCATGCCAAAAGAGCCCAAACAATCACCCTCCTCTTAAAATCACTGAGCTCGTTTTATAGCTATGGTAACCATAATAATAGGCAACGGGGCCTGCTCACTGTTTTTACATATGACCCTAAGCATGATGGGTTATTAATTGCTAAATTTACTCGGAATCCACTCTTGTGTGGAAGCACCTGCTTTCAATATCCTTTGTATCACGCATTTACACAAGTATTTCCTTTATTTTGGCAGTTACTGTACCTGCATACCGGGATATCATTTACACTGTTGGAAACATTGCTAACCACAGAAGACTGCACCCATAGGAAACTTCAAAGTGTTTTTATGTGCAAGGAAGTAAGGATGTGAAATTCATTAAACTGTTCTAATCCATTATTGGTATTTTTCTTCTACTGTACTTCTATTATGTTTGGTTTGCATTTGGGACCAACTGCATCTGCCATTAGCTTGGGGAGATTGTTTCAATTAGCTATTATAACTGCATATATACAGAATCACCATGCAAATACTGGCATTATTAGTGCCATTATGTTGGTCTACACTTTGAAAGACTCTTAATGATGGTTGCTTGGACTCAATGAAAGCAGAGCCTGCATGTGCTGGGAGTCAACTGGGTACAAGTCAGATCATCATGTGGAAACATGGAATATACAGTACTGTATGTTCTTGACCAATTGTTATAGACTGGGTAGTTAGGTGTTTTACTGATTACAGCTGATGGATTTCAGAATAGTAAAAACTGTTTGGGGTGTGTGCAATCTTCCTCATCTGTTTATGTCCCTCTGTCTAGTGCCTCGGGGTAGAGACAATCAGTCCTGTTAGGATGTACCAGGTTTCCCTGCCTTTGGAATTGGAGAATGGAAACTATGTCTGGCTTGGCTGGGTTTCTCGGGGCTGTTTTGGAAAACTGACTGAGAACTGGGACTGAGCTTAACATGCTTAATAAAGTGTATTGTTCTGTTTTGCTTTATTGCTTTAAACCATAGCTGGTGCTTGTAATTTCCACATTATTATAACTGTCTATTATGACTATAACTAAGATTATAACTTAAGGATAATAGATCATTTATGCTGTTCATTTATGCCTAATGTAAATAGGACATTCGTTTAGTTTTTGGCTCAAATGTCAGTCATCAACTGGATTATTTTTAATAAAGTTTGGGGTAAGTTTGATTCTTCCCTGTTACTGAATTTTGGAGTAAAACAAGTGAAGTAATAATGCCACTTTACCAAAACTACATATGGTGGATATTATCAATGCCTTCACGAGCATTTTCCCTGTGAGTGTAGAACAAATGGATTTTTCGGCAATTGCTTTTAGCATTTTTTCTGTAGTTGCTTGAAGAACAAACATTTCAATATAAAGTTAATGAAATTAAAGTCTTATTCATTGGCTTTTTACTTGGAAGCGATATTCTGTAAAATCCTGTGTTTCTTGCTTAATACCGGTTTAAAGAAGAAATGTAAAACCATCCTACAAACATCAAATTAAACAATTACAATTTATTTTCCAGGAAGAAATGCACAGACCACAGGTACTCATCAATCCAGCTAGAACCAGTTTTTGCACTAATTCTTGAGCACGATATGGTCATGACAGGCTAGGGTAGAATCTATCGTAAAAAATAATCACTTAGCAATAGTTTGCCTTAACAATGAAAAGCATTTATGACTAAGAAACTTCAAAGTTTCAAATGACTCATGTTGATGTATTTAATAGACAAGAATAGGGAATTTTGACAAAGTTTTTTTTTTGTCTGGCCATAATGCAGGTCATTACCTTGCTCTGAATTTTCTCATTACTTGCTGGCTGCTGCCATTTTTAAATGTAAGTCTATCAAGTTTATTGGCTCAATACATAGAAACTGACCATTTGTTATTATCATCATTAGTAGTAGAATGAATAATAATCATCACCATCATCATTTTAGCACATTGGTCTTTCAGGCTAAAATTGATATTTTATTTAAAAATGTGAACATAAAGGCACACAATGATTAAAAGCTTACCTATATTCTACAGAGAATTTGGTGCTGCTTCAGAAAAAGTGAAAGCCTTTGTTTAGAAATAGCAAAATGACTAAAGTGGTACAAGCTCCTAGGGAGACAGTCATACTTTAGAGGAAATAAAAGCAAATTAAACACCACTGGAAGTCACTAATCAGGAAATGTGTGCATTCAAATTGCTCTTCCTGCATATCACCCACAAAATTGCTTTTTTCCTGTTTTTGCAAACATGATTCATACAAAAATAGTGAAGACAGAGTACTAATACATACAGCAGAAAGTTCGCCCAAGCTTTTAGAGCTACTTTATTTAAAGAGTGCATATTCAAAATGTTGGCCTTCTGATCTTTCCATTATTCATTTTATAGAAGGTCCAAGGAACAGAAGCACAGAGTTGCTTGTGTGGAGAAAATTGGAAAATGGACCTTTCAGTTTTGTGGGTGGCTATATATTTCTGTTTTTCAATAACTGAGGAACCTGTAGATATGAGCATCATAAATGGGGGTTATGACCTTCAGACACATATGAAGTAAATAATCATGCCATTTTGGTGCACTCTACTGTGTACTACATATCTTAAAAACATGAACCAATAAATTAAATATTATCCACTGAAACACAAAAGAAATTATTGTCAAAAAGCTTTAATGCATTTTTTAAATGCACCTTCTTATTGCAAGTAAAAAGCAATAAATTGGAATATATACAAATATATAGAAAGCATATATTCAGTTAGTAGTAATTCAGATTAAAAAATTCCAGATATTTTCTTACATTGTTTTAGTATTTATACAGAATAATACAATAATGCACTATGCATTATTGTTTACATTGTTACCCAACTTCAAAATGATTCATTATGGCACTTGCCACAAAAAAAGATTATTAGCTATATTTATAACTAATGATGAATTACTCTGATAACTAATTCAACATCATGTGGCCTTAATAATAGGCATTTATGTTTTATGTGGGTTATAATGTTTCACAAGCAAGACAAATAGTTTAATCAAATCAGAAAGATGCCTAAACTAACACCAGAGGAATGAGGGTGGGTTATAGGAATTATGAGTGCTGGATGTCTTGGAACTATAAGACCACATACTGTAATTGCATGATAGTTTAAACCTGTAACAGCAATGCCAACAGGTTGCCCCAACTACCATCTCTATTGCTGTCAGACTAGACTACAGTGACCATCACTGTTTATTGGGTGGAATGATAGATGATTTGAGACACTATTTTATCATCCTCTAATCTTCATTTCTGTTCTCAAGAGGTCATGGTCATTGACATGACAACACTCCTGGGGTTTTGACTTTGGTTTCTCATACATAGTCACATGGTGATAATGCACAACCCAATGCCTAGGACTATTGTCGAATGATAATATATACCAGAAGAATGGGAATATACCAATATATCTCAGCACAGATGTGTTACATTGTAAGGTAAAACCTTAGGAATCAACCATGCTTATTAGCTCCAACATTGCCCACAACTATAGGATTTTTCTATTGGAATGTGTATTGAACAGACTGCTCTACACCTTCTGGTGTTTATTCTGAGACAGCTAACCAGTATCACATTGCAATGTTCATTGAAAACTACTCCCTATATTTATGAGATGACTCTCACTGACTAGAATTCACAAATTACTTTACAGATAAGATGTGAATGAGTTAGATGAACCAGTTATAGCCATATATAATAATTCAGATTATTTGTACTATTTCAGATTATTTGTACTATTTGTCACAGTACAATTATTCCATTTTATGCTGCCTTGTCTATATTTTGTTAACTGAAATGTAGAACCACCCTTTAATTAAATTCACTTAACTTTTTTCTTAATACAATTGTAATTACACAAAGAAATTAAACTAATGCCAACATAATTACTGATATGTATGATAATTAAATATATATACTGTAAATATAAAAACAGTCACCAAAGTATCTGCATCAGAGGCACCAAACACTGTCGTAAATGAAATGCTAGAAAACAACAACATGACATAGCACTACAGATAAAGGATTGTCAAGTGTAATTATGTAAAGAAAATTAATTATATATACACATCTGCTTGCATATTCATATGAAATTACTCTTGCTGTTATAAAGAAGAGTTTGGAAAAAAGAGATATTTCACAAACAGCAAATAGTTACATGTTACTGACCAAACAACAGCTGTCTAATTTTGTCATTTATGAGCCATAACAAAATTAAAGTAGAGCTATGTCTTCTCCTATATTCTCAACATTATAAATTGGCAATATATTAATTTACATTTTGGTTACAGAGTATTTTCTGGCAGAATTGTAATAGATTTCATAATTCAAATAAAATATGTTAAACTGTGTGAAATAAACAGCTGGAAATAAAATGCAGGAAAAACATATTATCAAACACATATCTTTTGTAGACAGGATCCTAACAAAAACAATGAAGAACCAGTTGCTGTTGCTAATATAGAAAGAAGCAACATTGACATTAAACACAATTTTCTTAAACACATTCAAAAACAATACAATCAAATCAGTGGTTTTCTGAGAGATTCTACTATTTTCAACAACTGCAAATGTTAAATTGTATACAAATTGTGTGAACAATTATGTAACTGAGAATAAGGAGGGCTAAAAGTTTCAGCTTTCTCAACCATTGGAAAGCACTCCATGGTAAATGCTATGTCTGGTACCATGGATTATATCTGATAGAGAGGGTATTTATCTGCTTGGGAAAAAGATCTACATAGAAATGAGAAAACATTTAAACTAGAGAATTAATACAGGGAATGTCCACATATTATATACATGTTTTAATTGCTAGCATGAGATTGTAGAAATAATTGCAGTGCAGTCCACTGTAATGTGGAAAACATTCTTATGTAGGGATTGATGATGTTTTCCTAATTAAGCATAAGAGAGCTCATTATTTCATTATGTTTGCAAATTTGCTGTGTATGTTATAAATCCTTAGACCTCATTAAGATGTTGCTTGAGCTTTAATAGAAAACCTTCTCTCAGAAAACTTATTTTGGTATATATTTCAATATTCTTTTCAATTAAAATCTAAGATGAATAAACTGCTAACATAATAATGTTGAAGGTTGACCAAATTGAATTTTTAGCGTATACAGTATTTCTTTTGATGGTACTGTACATACAGAGAGGCTTTTCAGACACTATAGATTTCTGGACAAATGAAAGCTGGCTGGAATTTAACAGAGCCTAAATAAGTTATGCATTTTGCAAGCCATTTGCTTTACCATCTGACAGATCATAAATGGTATAAGTGTAGCCCCACGGCTGTTGTTTTACTGCATAAAACCAACTCACTTGAAAGATACACTAGATTTTATGTTTAAAAATTCCATCCATTTTCTAATCCATTTACCCTGTATAGGATCACAAGGGGAGCCATAGCCTAGCTTGGCAAGCAAGGGGCACAAGTTGGGTAACACACTGGATGGGATGCTAGTCGATCACAGGGCACACACAATCACACCAAGGCTAATTTTCCCAGGCACAAATTAGCATACCAACATGACTAGGCTGCCACAGGAAACCGGCGCACCCAGTGAAAACCCACATGAACACTGGGAAAAAATCCACACAGACAGCATCACAGAAATTGCAGCCAGGTACCTAGTGATTGAAGCCAGCATGCCTCCCTTGTATCAGCCACAATCCTATTTCCACAGTACTTTCAAAGTGAATTGTAAAGCATGGTTTGTTAAATAAAAACTTGAAATCGAATTTTCCTTTATCTCTGTCAGCTTAACTTTACAATGTTTCAGGATTTTGATACTTTTGCTGAACAGATGTAAGCACATATTTGTTTTTGTCTGTCAAGACAGCTTTCTATTGCAGAAAACCTAACACATTTTACATTGTGGATAGATATACTGTGAGACTAGGACATCAAACTCATTCACACTGCTGGTGGAATCCCTTTTTATTGCTGTGAACAGATTTGCTTTTGGACTTTCTGTGGAGTGATATTACTTAATCTGAGGTGTTATTTATTTATTTTATTGAACAAGGTAAAACTAAAAATACCCCGCTTGAACATTCAACATTTATTCTCAGTCTTTACATTTAATATGCATTTGATTGAATGAGTTTACTGTTAATATTCATGCCATGTGTAATAGTTAGTTTCTTGAATAATTGATAGCCTACTACAAAAACTAAGTTATGGCTCCTTTATGTTTGAAACTCTTTAGAATAGAAAATAACTACTGAAAAAGAGATGTCAAGGCCACCTATAATTCAAGAGCATCTCATAAGGATGTTATTGGCTTAGAGTACTTTAAAGAGAAGGAATAAAACTAATAATTCTGCTAGGATCTGAGGGATGCCAGTTAGTTGAAGTATCATACCTCTTATCCTGGGTCTACTAAGTAACACCATGTTAATGATACAGAGCAATTTCTAACACCATATACTCTCCACTGTACACCACAGTTATTCTAGATATTTCCTTGTCTCATAAATGTAGCCTAATTGCAGTGGCAATACTGGCTGAGGACAGCAGAGGATGGAAAGACACCCCTAGAACTTACAGATTACAAATAGTTCTTGAGGATGAGTTGCTTTTTCTGCCTCCAAAATTGAGAGTTGACTTATATTTGCTCATACTAACACACAGAATAAGACCAAGATGGAATAAGAGAAACAGTTTGTTGTTATTCTTTGTACCAGTTCAGGAATAGTAACATATGTACAGTATGTAACATGGTGATTAAAACTGTACACAATATTGCAAATACAATATAAAACTGTAATATACTGTAAGAACCCCTGATTTTAAGAGCTTTTGTGCATTACATTTAGATGGAAGCAATCCACATGCAGCTATAAAGAAATTAACATCTTTATTTAATTAATTTTGCTTTGACTGTTGTGTAGGGGTGTGTAAAAATGCCACATTAACTATAAATGCAATACAAATCTACAAATGCAAAATATATTTATGATACTTTTCCCTGAATTTTCATCAGCTTTTAACACAACCCGACAAGACATTTTATTATCAAAAATGATCCAATTACAAATCAAACCATATCTGATATTTTGGTACAATTCAGTTAGTAATAAATGTTCTTGCAATATGATAACTAACTGTGGAACACCTCTGGGATGTGTGAGTTTGCCACTGTTCTGCTTCTCTATATGAATGATTGTGTTGCCAGTGGTGAAAAACAATATTGAACCATATTCTCTCATGATCTTTCTCTGATGAATGATAATAATGACACCATCTTATTTCAGAATGGTGTAGACAGTTTACATGCAATGTGTGATCAGAATGCCTTGATTTAAAATAGTAGAAACTCTGTAAATTATCTTTACTCTTGAGCATGATGAATATCCATCCCCAGTCATAATTCATTAAGAAACTGTTAGGCAAATTACTGTACATCCTATAAAAGTCTGCAAATATACATTTCAGCTAATCTGTCTTGGAAAGAAGATGTTGACTTTATATAAAATAAAGTACAATAAAAATTTAATTTCTTCATAGGTTGTTGGTGCTAGTAATCAGACCCTGTCCATGTTTTTCATCATGTCATATCACATTGCATTGTATTGTAAATAGAAACAGACATAACTGTTTTGTAAGTGCTGGTACATTTGCCACTATCTATAAATAGAAACAGACATGACATTCAGTCTGCATCACAAGGTTATCTGCATGGAATGGTGCACATTTCCTAATTAAATGAATTCAGTACTTTTCTAGAAATTAATCAACTAGATTTTTTTCTGGAAATAAAGAAAGCTGCCTTTTTCTTCAGATACACGCCTTGATGGTGTGATTCATGGGTTGTACCAAAATTATTTACTAATGTATATCACTGTGCACAGGCATGATTTGACATTCATCGCATTGTCCTGTTCTGTTTATCGATCTCTCTAGAGATAGACTTTTAAAGCCACCAGCTATAAAACTGGAAAAAAAAACATTTTTATCCTCCTCAATTATCCTTGTCTCTATTCTTATCGTTCAAAGCAAAAATATTTTTGGGGGATTTTGTACTGTATACTGTTTACTCTTTTAGTTACATATACCGTAGATAATTACTGTAGGTTCAAATACATAGTGTAAAAACTGTGATCTTTTCTCCTCCTTTAAAATAAAACTGCAGGACATACAGTAATTTAGTATTGTTTTGCAAGCCTTTAAAATCAGATCTGTACACCATAAACCAAGGCAGTGTAGTCTTGCATATTCAGTACATAGAACTACAAAGAGTTAACAAAAGTGCATTCATATTATATGAGCTAACCTTTTTTCTATGCGCCCTGACTGATATAATCTGATATAATAAGAAGCCTGACCTACTCAATACTCTCCAATACATTTAGACAACTCATGCTACTGTAGCTGAATGAGGCAATGCATCTTATTTAGAAAAGGTTAACTTAGACCCACAGAAATGATGGTTTCTGCATATCCACATGGAACTCCCTGTGATTGCCCCTATATTCCACAATACATATATAGGTCTAATATATTATGCTGCTAATAGATACAATAAGTTGTATTATTAGCAACATTTTGAACCAGATGTGCAATCTTTTAGGTGGTGTGATTGAAGACTTTGCAGATGTTCAGTGTTCTATAACTGAAACATGGCTTTCTTAACACTTATATCTATAGACCTGTTAATTGGATCTGAAATGATTGAACTAAAAACACAAAATCACATCAAAATGTAACAGTATTTTAATGGTTAACAACTGAACAAGTTGACAATGGTTAACAACTATAATACAAACAAATTATTTTTGTATTTATTAATTTTCTGCAGGTTTTTCATCAGCATTAGAATCTTTCACCTTGGTGTCTGTAAACATTGACATCAGCTCAAGTAGCATTACAAGTTTTAATATGTACTGTATATATCATTCAAAGTCCTTTTCTTTCTGGTGTGAATAAATTTGTTCTAGACAGTATTCTTGGTCAAGCTACAGTTGATGAGACCCACAGGCTGCAATAATATTTCCAGACCTTTTATTACTTCCTGGCTTAGATCCTAAAGTTCTAACTTAGGAAATGTATTATAACTGCATCTAGATAAACTAATACAGGAGTTCAAAGTTATAAAGTTAACTTTTTCTAAAATGTTTAAACACCTCCATTTTATAAACATTAGTCATTCTCTGACTTTTCTCTTTTTATTCTAAAACACAACACAATTTAAACCCAAATGTTTCATATTTGATTCTATTCTCATTACTAAAAACAAATTCTCAATATGCAGGGATAAGCATCTGTTTTTTCACATTTAGATTCTAAAATTTTTGTATTTAAATTATCAAGGGCAATAAAGACCAACCAAAAGATTAAATTAATTTCCTAATATTATTTCTTTGTGAAATGGGACTCTTCCCCTTCACACAGACAGTGATCTGTACAGTAGTTGCGGTAAAGGCTTAAAGGTATGTACTGTATATGTTCCAGAAGATTATTATGTGATGGAGAGGGGGTGGTTCACTTTGATTTGCTTTAAGCAAGTGTATTAATATAAAACATAGCCCAGAGGCACATGGAATTCTTTTGCAAAAACTCTTTCAGTGATTGCACTGCCCCTTTGGAACATGTTCAACAAAAGAAATAAGCTCTCCTCATCAGTACAGGGAAAGCAAACATAAAATTCCCAGAGGTGTTAAATATTTCAGCTCAGAATTAATATCCATGTTTAACTCTTGGTATCTGAAGCAAAGTACTGGGGAAGCAGACATAAGAGTCAGTTTAATGTTTTGTTTACAACGAACCGTATGTTCCCTCTATCGTTATAAAGTATATAAGAGTCTATCGAAGGACTGTTCAATATTGTGTGTAGTGATGTTTTTATTGGTCACTCTCAATACATCAATTAAGAAGCAGGACAGTGTGATACTTATAGGGTACTAAAGATTTCTTTCTACAACATTCAATCCATTTTCACAATATATGTTGTATTGTTCTTTTCTGGTCAGTTTAATTGGTTCTTTTCTGGTCAGTAAATATCCACGTGGTTTTATCTGAACATCCATTAATCCCAGTCGGCTTTTCCTATTGAGAGTAGAGGCTTGCTTGAATATCTCTTGACTCACTTCTCTGATTATTGTTTATTGTTTCAAATGATGGTGCAGAAAAACATCTTTGGCCATAATCTTACCATTCACATCTGAGTCTCCAGTGATTTTATTTCTTTTGTTTCTCTCTAATGAATAAGCAATTTTAAAATTGTTACAACGTATCATATTCTGTTTCTTTTAGTAAAGAGATATATAAACATAATCCAAAATGTCTGACTTTCTCAGTTCAGACTACAGAAAGGCGTCAAAAGATTTCCTTGATGCCCCTCTTTAACAAATACAAATGTGGAATATGAAACTTCCTCTGTCTCATGTTCTTAATATGAATAAATTGCTTCAACAGTATTACAAGAAATTGAATGATGACTTAAAAGCTTGCCAGCCGCAAGTAATTCCCTTGAGTTAAAAAGGACCTTGAGGCTGTTTTCATATTGATAGAAAACTAATTCTGTGGGTTTACCTGACATTGCTAACTTGTTATATAGAATTTTGGAGGACTGAGATTCCAGTAAGCCATGGGGCCATTAGTTGCCTTCTGTCTTTGAGCAGAAAAAAAGCCAAATTGAAAATAGTATTGTTGGAAATAGGAGGTTAAGAAAATAAAATCTGAGTGGGCTAATTAATAATTCAGATAACCCAAAATTGTAAAGATTGTGCCAAGGATATACCCAAGTAATTGGTTTAATTAGAGGCACTTGAGATCTTAGTTCTCTTTGGTGAAAGAGTAATAAATCAGACATGCTAGTCTAAACAAATATTGTATTTGTTAACAGTGACAATGACACACACTTAACAACACATAAGACAACATACAACTTACAAGTTACTGTTTACAAACAAGACATCTTAGAGGCCTATGTCCTGACCAATCAGAAAAAATACAGATACGAAGTAGATTCAGAGATTCTATATAACACCTACACAGGCCAACAAGACAGGTAAACCTGCCTCCTAAACTAAACAGAATACATCTTACAGTTAAATCCATCTATATGTAAGTCTATATGCTACAAAGGTAATGGAAAACTTATCTTTGAATCCTAAAAATGTATCCATTAAACAGGAGAGACCATTACTGTTCTTTATGGTTGATTGGTTGATCCAATCCAGAACCTCTTGCCTGGTACTGCTTTTCTCTTCTTCTTCCTTTCTTTCTTTCCATCCTATGCCCACCCTCCTTTTTGTTTTTGTTTTTTCCCTGTAGTCTTCTCTGCCTATCTCTTTACCCTGTTTTCCTGGACTGTTGGAGATACTTAATGATATACCTAGAACTTAATTAACTAAGGCAAACCTTAGTTCTTTGATCAAAGTGCCTCAGGCTCTCTACAACTTAGTAAACACCTCAGTTCCTTACTTGCTTTGAAGCTCCCAAAAAGTGCAGATGTGGACACTAGCCAGTTGTTGACCTAGATGTCATGCTAGATGTCAAATAGCCTTTACCTCAGGTTCACTTGTTTGTTGTTCTTGAGTTTTCTTGCATTGCTTATTTATTTTACATCGAAGTGTCAAGAGCTAAGAGTAGAAAAGTTGAAGAGTGATTTTGCGATTGAAAGCAATAACAAAGCGTTGTGCTTAATATGCAGTGAAACCGTTGCTGTTCTCAAAGACTATAATATCCGAAGGCATTACGATACTTAGCAAAGAAGTATTCAGACTTGACTGGCAAAATGTGTTCAGATAAAGAAAATCCTAATTTATCAGCGTGAATTATTCACAACAACCAGAATCTATAGTAAGGGCGAGTTTCAAAATAGCCCATATCATAGCTAAGGCAGGGAAACCGTTTACTAATGGACAGTATATAAAAACTTGTATTATGAAATCTGCTAATGAACTATGTCTGGAAAAAGTTGCTCTGTTCAAGCAAATAAGTCTGTTAGCTAATACAATTGCTCATCGCACTGAAGACCTGGGAAATGACATTTCTCTGCAGTTGAAGAAAAGTTGTGAAGACAGTGAATTTTATACAATTGCCCTCCCTCAATCATCATCAGTTTAAAAACTGAATATCCGGTCATTATCCGGATGTTCCGTACCACTGAGAGTTTCACTGGATCAGAATATCACTAAAGTGATGTTTTGAATGTTGCACAGAAATTTATATTTTCAATGACCTATTAACGCCCTTTCTGTGTTTGGTTATGAAAGGCCACTTTTCTTGTAGATTTGACTGCACATATAAGTGAACAAAATGAGAAACTGCAGGGTAAAAATTCTATCATTTTACATTTATTTTCACATGGAAAATCCTTCAGACAAAATTAATTATTTTTGAAAAACAGGTGGATTCAATTCAATTCAACTTTGTCATTATACTTACACAGGTGCATACTGTAGTATAGTGAAAAGTGTTTGTGAAAGTGTGAAAAGTGAATGTACCGAATGTACAGAAATGAATGTACCGAGGCTTTTCTGATTCCATTAATTTTAAACGTGATTTCACATTTGAAGCAGCGATTTCAGGACCATTTTTAAAATTTTGACAGTATCTCAGAGAACATAAGATTGTTCCAGAACCCTTTTGCAAGTGAAGTTGAAGATCTTTAGTCTGAGTTGCAGCTCAAAGTAATTGACCTTGCTGAGGATGACTCGTATAGGGATCTGTTAAAGGACAAGGATTTGGTAAACGTCTAGAAGTTATTGCCTGAATAGAGTTTTAAATTTTGCTCGTGGAATGTTTTCTGTCTTTGCCTCCACATATTTGTGTGAAAAAATATTTTCAAAGATGAAATATGTTAAATATCGAACATCACTCTCTGATTAGCACCTCAAGCTGATTTTGATTCAGGGGGTGACAAAGTCTGATCACAGAATGAATTCCAAATATCACATTAAATTTTAATATTTATTTTAGTTCTATTTATTCATTTGAATATTACAAAATATGACAGAAGGGTTTTCATTAAATGTATTATAAACTGTAAATTGTGTTGTTTGTTACGTATTCCTCCATCATAAAATCTCCCTATCTACCTACCCTCCCACTGTCTGGCCCTCCCGCTTTTTTTCTAATGCAAATGTAGCCTTCAAGGAAAAAAGGTTGGAGACCCATGCTCTAGATTTTTAAGACACCTCAATAGCCATTTCAAATAACTATAACAAAATAATGTATATATATATATATTTTTACATATAAGTGAACCTTGTATAATAATAACTTTAAATAAACCTGTAAATAAAATACACTGGAAGTGAAAACATTGATTTCTGGTGTAGATTTTATGGGGAAAAAATACAGTTTCTTAAATTACTGTTTTCATCAGTTCTGCATTAATAAATGCAGAGATTTCTTTTTACCAGGGTAGGAGCTGGAACTGTTAGTGGAATTCAATAACTACCCTGAGTTTGTTTAAGCCTTTTACACAGATGAATTTCACTGTATCTCTTTCTTCATGTACCAGTAGATTAAAGTAAATTTTCTGTTTACCAAAGTTTTAAGTAAAAACTGGAATTGATTACTTCAAATACTGCTGGTTATACAGTAGTGTAGTGGCAATGCTTGTTAATAAGACAGAATTAAGCGTTGCTGTGCTTTCCCAAATGAGGCCCCATCTCTCTCTTCATCTCTGTGGTGCAGCCACAGAGAAGCTATTCATGCAGGCTGATTTAAGGTGTTTTCTTTTGATAAGGGACAGCTCCCAAATGGGGATGCACTTAGCTAAGCCTGGCTATCATGATCAATTGTCATCCATTGGCACCTATCTGTCTAGGGAGTGCCAGATGGACATCTGGACTGTATTCCTAAGTGTCAGGAGTAAGTGACTCATATCTCACCTTGATCAACCAATCAGGGACTGGCAGGGCGTGATAATACCACATGGGTCTCCCATGCCCGCCAAACTCTTAACCAATCAGCACACATCTGTGTCTTGGTCAAAAAGGTAGCGCAAGCTCAGGTCGGAGCTCTCCTTGGCCATTTTCTCGCACCCTCAGAGACAATCACGTGACAACTGGTGTTGTCTGCACTGAGACTTGGACTTTGTTCTAAGCGCAAGGCCAAGGATCCCGTATGTACTCAAGAATTCTGCAACAACCAACGTGAATGCTCCACTTGTTCAATGGCAGCCTACAGTTGGACCCTCGTCGACAACCTGAATAGCTTATTCAGAAGCAGAGCTGGACCGGGAACGAACCAGTTTCTTCCTATGCAAAAGAGTGATTTGCGAGGACCCGCGGTCACACTCTGTGCATACTTTCTACTAGTCAGCCGGGCTACTGGTAGATCCCTGGGAGCAACTACTGCCCTGCATGCCTTCTGAAGCAAACGTGGCCCTCAAGGAAAAAAGGGTTGGAGACCCATGCTCTAGATTTTTAAGACACCTCAATAGCCATTTCAAATAACTATAACAAAATAATGTATATATATTTTATATATAAGTGAACCTTGTATAATAATAACGTTAAATAAACCTGTAAATAAAATACACTGGAAGTGAAAACATTGATTTCTGGTGTCAATTTTATGGGGAAGCTGCACCTCGATTGGTTGGCTGGTAGCCAGAGGACGCCTAGACGGACACCTATTGGATGACCAGTCAGCTGGTTTGGTATTCGTGCCGGGTAATCTGAATCCCTACAGTGGATAAATTAACCCCATATTCTACATTGCGTCTCAAAAATTTAATTGTACCTCAACACAAGTTGTTATCAATTTAATTTGTGAGTAATGTATTTACTTCCGAGTTTAGAGTAACAGTGGGTAATAACACTGATTAGCGATTTGGTATAGCCGAACGATATATTGAAATATATTCTCTGTTGTGTATCTTTTTGTGTTTGCATCTCTTGTATATTGATAACCCTCACAGTAAGGTCTACCACCTGTATCCAGGCAGACTGGTATGTGTTTGGTGCACAATTTATGTTTAATAAATGTATCTTGTGTATTGAATCCGTGTGTGTGCGTTGTTAGTTGTTCTGACAATTGATTTTCTAAAAGCCACAATGAACCACCTCGTGATTACTGCTACAATTAATAATTGTCTTAGTAAAATCATAAAACCACTGCAGTAGTATACTGTGCTGTACTCCATACTGCTACATAATATAGCAGTGTGACATTTTACAACTTAGTTTTTTTAAAAAAAACAAAATTCAGAAATAAATACAGTATATACACACTGTTTTGCAAAAGTCCACTGTATGTTTTTTTTCATGTAGAAAGAGTTGTATGGTAAACTCTTACTGAACTTTTAGTTATTTTACATCAGTAAGTACTGATATATCTGTATTGTGTAGGACAGAAAGTAGTCTTTTAGCTTTATTAGATGTTTAAGATGTTAAAGATGAGAAACATCTGACTATGAATCCATTAGGTTGGATTAGTATTCAATAATACAACGATATCTGTTTCAGCGGCGTGTGATTATAATGAGAAAGAGTGACTTTATTATCCCCAAAGGACATATTTTTACAGCACCAAGCAGTATAATGAAAACCCACAAACAATACACATATATGTACACAGAAGAGTCGTTTGTAAAGCAAGGTAATAGCCACGGTATAAATGAGAAGATAAACCTATTTGTTAATAATAACAAACCTTATTTTTATATAGCACCTTTAAATGTAGTATCTCAAAAGGCTTTATAGTAGGTGTAAAAAACAGTTATAAGGATAGCAGATTAAGTAAGTGCATATAAGAACTACAAGAGGTTAGAGGTGCAGCTGAAGTTAGAAAATGGAGCAGACACAGAATATTTAGGGTAAAACCTTAAAGCCTGAAAGGTTATATTTATTGCACTCTGGGTACATGACTCTCTGATATCCTTGAGGATAAAGCTTTGGGGTAGGTACAGTAGGAAAAGCAAGACAATGGAGAGAAAGCACATTCAGCAGACTTATTCTCTACATAAAATCAAGTTTTTGTATTATTATTAAAAGTACAAGACAGGGAATTCAAACTCAAAGAGAATGGCTAAGTAATCAAAAACTTACTCAAGATTATTTGTCAAGATAAGACAAATGTGAAACAGAAGAGTCATTTACAATGATTAAATTCAAAGGTGTGACCTTTTTGTGAGTTTGATTGAGAACAAGCTGTGCGAAGCCAAACCGTTGAATGATGCCTAGAAAATCCTTAGCAAAACTGGAATACAGTGAATCAATATGGATATTAAAATCACCCAGAATTAGGATCACCCTGAACAAAGGGGAGAGGTTTCTCAAATAAGCCATACCCTTAAGATATAATCTGGTTAAACAGGAGACTGTAATTTTGTCTGTGCTAGGTTTCAGTCAAGCACAGAAAGGTATCATAACACAGTTTGAGTAGATTGTCAGCTGCGATCGATGTACAGTATCTCAATGGTTATAAAATCCCAATATCATGGCAGTACCTGAAGGCAGATTTTTTGAGAAAATAATTTTGCTTAAGTTACAGTAATTGAAACAAGGTGTACCTTGCAAGCAGTATGATGGAATCCGGAATGAAAGGACAAGAAACGGA
Source organism: Lepisosteus oculatus (assembly GCF_040954835.1). Taxonomy (NCBI): domain Eukaryota; kingdom Metazoa; phylum Chordata; class Actinopteri; order Semionotiformes; family Lepisosteidae; genus Lepisosteus; species Lepisosteus oculatus. Next base: position 21,902,702 of record NC_090705.1, read on the forward strand.
TAAAATCCAATATTAAGTGATTGTGAGTAGTTTGAAGGAAATCTGGAAACAGCTGTACAGCAGGTAGGCAGACAGCAGTAGCAGTCAGAACAGAATTAAAAAAAAATATATAAAAAAACAAATCAGTAAGAGGAGCTGCAGTATCTCTTTGCCAGACCTCCTATAAGTGATTCCTCTCTCTTCCTCATTATTGATTTGGGCCTCAGGGCATTAATAAACAGAATTTGGCATAGTTTGCAGGTGCACTGATGGATGGTGGGCTTCAAAGAAGAAAGCCAGTGTTCAGACAGGGCTGTCTGCCCCTGTGCCCTCTTAGGACCTTACTGTGGGAAGCTCTGTCTGAGAAACTAGGCAGGAATGATATAAGACTTTTTAAACATAAGGAGAGAGGAGACCCAGAGGCAGTAGCCATAGTACTGTAGATAGGTTGCCACTGCTATGCCATTCTGTCACACTTCATCCTAATCCATTTCCTACTAAGACGCAAGATATAATAGGCACTTTGAAGATCTAGAGGGCAGTAGCAGTAACCACTGTCACATTTGCTTTTCAAAAATACTTTCTACCTACACATCTGTCTTTCTGAAATGTAGAAACATCTTATCATTTACTAATCCAACCATTAAAAATGCGCAAAGAAAACTGCATTAAAACACGGTGGGCATGGCACATCATACTGTATGTAAACTGAAATATGATAATAGTATCCAGAAGCACCTGTAAAACCGCCAGGTGGAGCTAATAAAGCTTAATGTCTCAAGTACAGCATGAGCTGTTGCCAGAAAACACCCGGTTTTGAATCCTGGTCATTGCTGTAGGACAATCGTTTTACAATAAAGAATTTAAGTTGTATACTCTTTAGATTTTTAATCATTTTAAACTGTGTATTACAGCATGTCAATCATTAAACATTAAAAAGTTGGTATATTTTAAAAAGCAAAATAGCTCAGTTGGACAGAAGTACACAACCTTCCACTTTTATCATAAATATTTTAATTATGCATAAATATTTTATGCATCAAAGTCTTTAACTTGGTAACTAGCATGGGTTCTGGTTTTAATGTGCTTGTTCTAACATTATTAAGCTTATATTCTGTACTTCATAAAACATTATAACAGCTGACACTCCTCCATACACTTAAGTGAGAAATTAATAAAAATGACAATGCAAACGTAATATTTACAATTTGTTGAAAACAAAAGAAGTCAAGAAAAAACCAAGAACGAGAATTCATGTAGGGAGCTGTGTAAGCATGCTTGGCAGCACAAGATCAGAGGGAAGAAAATGATTTCAGAGAAAACAATGTTTCAGGTGTGAAGAATAGAGACCCAATTATATTTCAACCTAAACCTTTCCCCACACACCCTGCCCCCGCTGCGATTGGGATATACACAAACAAAGCACTGAAAGCTTTACAATTGATGATCATGTGATTCGCAGATGTAGGGATAGTACGTAATTCAGGCATTATGAGCTCACACCTGGGATTCGATTAATTCAAAATATATATTTTTTTTAATTGCACCAGGTACTAGATCTTGTTTATGTTAAAGTTATATCACTGGGCAGTGGTGGACGGTTAGTGGATGGTGCGCTATTTTGTCAGCAACCTGCTCATCTGATTAACATCTTTAGAAAACATTATTTTATTTCTGTATGGAATGTGTGTAGCATTTACAAAATTAAAGTATTTGAAATGTTGAATGAATAAGTAAAAAAAAATTCCAGCTTACACAAAGACTCTAACCACCTGTTTTCCGGGCATAAAAAGTGTTTTTAACTGATTTATATATACTCTTTTCATGTTGATTTAAGTGTCCTTCTTTCAATTAGATTTTATGATTATTGTTATGATTTCTCTATTATTATCGAATCCATCAACTTGTTGATTATTTTGGAAATATTTTGACATGTTCCTTTTAACTCAGAGTTTGTAATGTTGGGTACTCTGAAAGAGTTAAGCTTTGATGCAGTATAAATAAATGTACAGTATTTCCCACAAGCTATACTGTAGTGGCTTTAAAACTATACAACATCGCACTGTTTGCATATGTCACATCTTTGTTGAAGTCTTAAAACTACAGTATGGCAAAAAAAGAGTGTTAGGAAAAAACAGGACATTTGATTGCTGGTTGCCTTATGTTAAACAGCAACAATAACAACAGTGCACAGTGCTACTGAAAATTCCTTCCCATCCCCCGGAACTGTCTATTCTACATAACATTACAGTCCTAGCCTTTGTGAGAAGTACAAAGATGTGTTACATAAAGTAGCCGCGTTGGAATGTACTAGTAGGTAAAAGTTAATTCCAAGCTGGAAAGAAAAGACACATGTCTCCTCTATAAATCTTCAGTTTACAGACCATCCAAGGTCATTTATTATGAATAATATGTTCCATATTGCATTAAAAGTGGAGTGTACTGTAAATCCACCTATGTTTCTAACCACTTTATTCAGGACAGGTAACAGTATCCCCCTCCCCCTTCCCACTAGCTGCCTGACTTGTTCCCATGATTAACCATTCTGTGTCCAAATTGCAGCGGGTGAGAGAGAGTAGGAAGAGATAGAAAAAAGTAAACCCTGTTGTTTTGAGAGTCAGACGGCTTCAACTACTTGAAGACCAGTGTTTAACCTTTTTGTATGTCCATACTCAAATCTGGCTTCTCCATTCTTTGTCCATTAACGTCATTACCTTCTTTGTTATGGACTAGATTCTTTCATTCTGTTTATATCACACAGATCCATCTGACTGCTCACTACAGATTTATAAACTACTGCTGTGCTGTCAGACCTTTAGAGGTGTGTATTAGATATTAAGATACAGATACAACACTTTTTTTAGATAAAGGATATGTTAATCATCTCTCTATGGAACTGGTGATTTGAGTGGATCTAAAATTAAATCCTTAATGGAAATTAAAATGCATGATGTTATTTCAGACCCTATGTTTTAATTTAAATGTCAATATTAGAAACATCACTATGGGGTAACATTTTTTTTATGTAACATCTCTCAGGACAATACTGCATCTATCCATTGCTGAACATTTTGTGTGTATCTTTGTAAATAAAATACTGTATAAGATATATCGGTCTGATATTTTACCAAGAGAATGTAAGAGTTGATCTGTACAAATGGAACATTTCACTGTTGGCCAAATGAATTAGATGTCTAGATACCTTAATACATGGAATTTCTGCAAAATTATAATATTTGTATCCTTAAACATTAAAGTACTTTCACTATACAGCATTCTGTAATGGTTATCCAGGTATTTGTCTGTGTATTTATATCTGACTTTATAAGAATTGTAGGTATTAAACTAAAATAATGAATTTCAAGTACAGTAGATAGCTGTGTCAGCATGCGTAGGTTGCAAAGGAACAAGTAAATGTTATGTTTATTCTATGCTGAAAAGTGAAGAAAAGAAACACAACATTTTGGCTATGGAGCATTCTTCAGGTGTGCCAAAGGAAAAGGTGTTAAATTTTAGACAAAATCATTTAGGAATTATATTGTAATGAGAACATCTGTAAAGGAATAGAAAATGGTTACTAAGCCTGGTCTTGGAACAATAGATTGCTGTGAAGAGATGGAATGTCGGTTTGGTGAGAGAAGGGGACAAGTAGCCTAGGGAGGAGGAGAAGGAATCATGAAGAGATCTAGAAGGAAGGCATAGTGGGTCATAGCAGAGGTGGGTTGAAGAAGTTCAGTAGGTACTGTAGTTGTGTCAGCATGCGTAGGTTGTAAAATTACAAGTGAAGGTTTATTCCATCCCAAATAGTGAAGAATAAAAACTGTTTCAGCTGTTTCAGCGTTGGAGCCTTCTTCTGGTGTGGAGCCGAAACGTGTTTCTTTTCTTCTCTTTTCAGCATGGAATAAACCTTTACTTGTTCCTCAATTAAGTAATGCATCCATCCTTCCAACCATTTTTAAGCACTTAATCCAACACAAAGCTATGGGGGACACCAGAGCCTTACCAGCAAGCCATAGGCTTTAAGGAAGGTACTGTAACAACCTGGATGGGACACCAATCCATTACAGAGCACACGCTCATATCAGGGCCAATATCTCCCAGAAGCCAATTAAACTGCATTACAATTATTTCTTTGGACTGTGGGAGGAAACCAGAGTGCACAAAGAAAGCCCAGGCAAACAGGCTGTACAAAAACCATGAAGACACCACCCCAGGAATTGAATACAGGGCCCCAGTGCTGTGAGGCAGTAATGCTAACCACTATGCTGCCCTAAGAAATGAATCAGAAGTGTAAATCTGTAGCTATGATGAAACATTTATTAACCAAGTACTGTCTTCTTTGTAAATAAACATGCACATACAGTAAAAAAATGACAGACCTCAGGGACAAAATTTTGGACTCTGTGCACCTTTCCATAACACTTAAGATATATAAAATCTAATGAAGGTGCTGTGGCCTCGATAACAACTTTGTGTACGCTATTTTAGATAGATTTTAAAAAGATAGATATGGTATGCTCTGGTTATTTATGTCTTGATTTGACATGAAATGTAAGCTGAGTTCCTATAGGTTAATAGTCTCTTTGTTGCTTATCTTCAGAATAGCTTCAGTTGCACTGACATGTTACCTTGAACGGTATTCTGAAATATTATCCTAAAACATTTTTCTAGAAATGTAACTTTTTTTCTGCAAAAAGCTACGGAGTTCAACTTTTAGTGACAAAGTGTTACAAACATATCCCTGTAGCAATTAGGATTCAATGGTGTAGTGCCTACTGTAAATGAACAGTCAGCAGCAGTTTGTTTTGGCTTTCCTTTCTAAGAGCAATTTGCACACTTTGAAGGACACATTGCACATTACTCTACATGCAATCTTTGGATTACACAAAAATTTTGAAACATAAAAAGCCTTGTTTATATCAAACCTTATAAACTTTCATTCAAAGTTTTTGACTTTTCATACTACCTCTTTAAACTCCAGATGGGCCAGGATTTAGGATTTTGTAAATTTATTTTACATCAAATAATACCAGTAACAAATCCAATGAAGAACTCAGATGTATTGCTAAACATCTAGAACTATAGAACAATTATGTCCACAGATACCATTGTATCCTTCAGTGTATTAGATACAAATTTGTTTCAGATTCAGTCTTATTTAATTGTATGTGACACCATTAATGTATATTATTTCTAAAACACATCAGAACAAATTCACTTTTGTGTTAATTCATTTTACACAGCGACCTGTATAATGTATCAGCTGCCTCGAGGAAAATATAGTGGGCTACTATTTCAGTTTAGGTTAAAGTTAGATCCGTGGTAATCTTCAATATGAAAGCAGACCCTTCATGGGCTTCAAACCTATGTTCAATCCTTTGAAAAAAAGGTAAAGGAAAGGAAAATAAATCCCCTAACAATTTAATCCAAAATATGAAGATCTGTTATAGAGAAATTTACAGAGGTTCAGAGAAATAATTACATCCTCAGCATCAACATGTACTTGTTTGTGTGTTCTAGAATGTCTTTACCAAAAATGAAGTCCTCAGAAGTGGATGCTTTTGTATTCTGGTTGCTTTCTTATCAAGACATCTGTATCATTAACTTGTTCTATTAAATGAACAGTGTACAGAAAAAAATGATCACATCACTCCATTGTGCTCTGTAATAAGAAAGACCTGCAAGATGTAAGGTCTTGAGCAGTGGCATAATAAAAGTGCAGTTTACAGTATGTACAGCTCAATGGCAATCAAGAGAAGGTATGGTCATGCATTCAAATGCAGTTCTCAGCAATAATTTGTCTCCCTTATTTATAATGTTCAGCTTCTGGATTTCTGAAATTTTCAAATTGCTTTTTGCATAACAAAAGTATATACTATATCTGTATTGATATGCAGGTGTTTTGTAATTTGCCCCAAATACAGTACATATTGTACTTTATAAATATCATATACTGTATATGTAATATCATATACTGAACTAGAGACAGCAAGATGGAAGCCAAAACAGCGTATCCAGGGCCTTGTTTGACCCACTTCGTGAGGTCAGGAGAGAGTATACTAAAGGCATTAAAGGTCAAGGGGATCCTCACAACAGTGAATGACTGAAAAATGTGGGCAGACATAGAAGGAAAGTTAGCACTTGTTATGCTAATGTTTTTTTGGAATTTAGAGGAAAAGGAGAGCCTATCAATATTCCCAGTAGTGATGATCCCATCATATTCAAGATATGATATAAGGCATCTACAGTATTAGACCTTTGGAACTTACAAAATAGTATTAATAATATTGATAAAATGTCATTACTTTTCTATTGTACATTTCATCCATAAGCACTTTATATTTAGGAGGGAATCCACTTTATCCACTATTAAAGCACAGCAATTGCCTAGGTGATGCTCAGTAGCCAGTGCAAGCTAGTAGATCAGGCAGTGAAGTAACAAATTGTATCTGTAACTGATTTTAGTTGGGACTTTAAGCAGTCAAGATGTCCACTCCGGGCTTGAACAACCAGCCAGGACAGTGGGATAACAAACAGTATCATTGGACCTTAAATGACCAAGTAGTCAGAACCTTGCCTTATCTGAAGGACCACTTCAACTGTGTGTTTTTGGCCATCATATTACACTGGGGAATTGGCTTGAGAATTCTGGTCCAGAGAGAAGAGTGCCACCTACTGATCCTCACCACCACTTCCAGCAGCAACCTGCATTTCCATAGAGGTCTCACATCCCAATACTGACCAGGCCCAGCATGGCTTAGCTTCTGAGAGCTGAAAAGATCAGTGTCGGAGCTAGCAATTCTGTGATAATGTAACAAGTGGATACTTGTAAATAATGCTTAGCATCTATAATTTGTACTGTGCAAAAATATTGTTAAAGTGCACTGCTTTGTTTTTGTCTATGTTTTTGTGAGAATTGTGCATTTTAGCTAGATGAATCATCATTTCACACAACAAGCAGAAACATTATTCCATTTGCCTATTGCATCACAGATCAAGATCACGTCCTACAGTAAAAAATCATTGGATTGGGGCACCAAGAACTATTAACATTTCTATTATTAAAATATAACTACATGCTAAAAAAAAGCATGGTGTCATTTTTTTCTGCATATGAAATAGTGATTCTTTCTTAAGTCTTTGCATGACTGATCTATAGTTTTGCCTATGTGGTTAAAATATTATAACAACATGTCACAATGAAATTCAGACTTTATTTAATGTGAACAATTGCTTTTCTAAGCTTCCTTTCACAGAAGTAGGCAGTGTAATTCTGAATGGCGCAATGCATAATTTATAAAATATGTTTATTGTTGCAATCAGTCACATAGTGAAGCATTCAACAGTCACAATGCATTTGTGCATTTATTTATATATGCATTAATCCTGTCCCTCTTTAAGCAATTCTCAAAATCTACACAAATCACATTAACAGTGCTCTATGTGGCAAACAGCTAACAAATGATCTGTACATAATCAACAAATCATATTTTACTTTTGGGGGGAGGGACCCAAGGACACTGCATAATTTATACTTTTACGTTGCAAAATAATGCAGTAAAAAATCTCTTGAGTATACTGTAGACTAATAAAGAACATAACGATTTTCAATAGAAAAGACACAAATTGCAAAGTGACAGATTAAAGCTTTCAAGGGCATTTTATCCACAAAATACAGTATATGTAAGATAATTCACAAAGGAATTTGTAATTACATGACAAGAAATCCTTAACTGACATATTACAGAAAAGGTTTTGTAAGTACAAAATGTTTTGGATTGACCTCAGGGGACATGGCATCAGAATACAGAAACCAAGTTAGTAGTGGCACAGTCTCCTTAACTACAAAATTGTAAGACTCAGAAATAATAGATAGCTAGATCACTTTATTGGCCATATACAATTTCTTGCTTTAGGAATTTGTCTTTTTCACATATCCCAACTTGCTGTTCATGAGACACACAGACAGAGAGAAGCTTGGGGTCAGACCACAGGGTCAGTCATTGTACGGCACCCCTGTAGCAGTGAGGGTTAAGAGCCTTGCTGAGAAGTATTCCTCTGCCAGCTGCACGATTTGAACCAGCAACCTTCCAGCCACAGGCACAGATCCTTAGCCACAGAGTCACCGCTCCACCCCAAGGTGGAGGTAGGTAGGGCAAATGAGTTTGGGCTGAAAAAATTATAGGGTTTTCAAAAGAAGTACAAAGATCACAGCAACGATATATCTGAGGAGGAAAGAAAACAGAGAAATGGAAATACAATATTTATTTGTAGGACTTTAATGTAACACATAATACAACCCAAGCCTATGCTCAAAGCCTGTCCTGGCCTTTGCTTTTCAACATTTTGTCCTGCTCATTAGGAAATAATTGTTGCCTTTCATATCCATAACACTGGCTATCCAATTTATTAACTATTACAATTGATGTGCATGAAAATAAATTGGAGGAAACATTTTTCAAATAATTGCATTAAAGAAACTGAAATATGTATTAATGAATAATTTTATACACCATGGAACCTTCTGTTAAGCTGTGACCATTTCCTTCTCTCACTTCACCTAAAATGATTTCACCATACTTGCATTATGAACAGTCTTGTTTTCACTTCACGTATATGTACAGTATGTGTATAGTCCTTCAATCTTTCAAATTGGCTTTTTATTCTTATGGGGAATAAAAACATTGTTTCTAGAAAAGGATAAAGTCATTTTTCAAGTACACATCACTGTACTGGAGCATGAAAATGAATGAAAAATCAGAAGGAAAGGTGGAATAGGGCAAGGCTTATTATGTATGTAAACCTTCAGTCATCTGTTTTGCTGCTTAGCAACATCAATGTTGAACTTTTTTTATGAAGATACACTCACTATTGCTTGTTTCTTGCCCTCTCATCTGAAATGAAAATGGTTACAACCTGTTTGGCTCAGTCCCTCAGTCCTAAATTGTTTACAAATCTCACTCTCAGATTTTTAGAGGTAATGTTTTCCTCTAAGACACTAATTCCTGACATTTCGAGTGATGGGCCTTATAATCTTTGCATCAGAAAATTCCTTGTTTCTTAATCAAATATCTATTAGTCTGCTTTCCATTTCAGTCACCTGTGGTGATAGCAGATTACTTTTCCTGATTTTTCCTGCACATTATCCTCCATGGATTGACAGGTGTCCGGTTCCTCATACATTAATATAATTTTCTTTATTTAAAATGACATTTATGTACATCTTCGTTAAGTCTACACTGATGAATGCAGACTTTAATGTTGCATTTCTTTCTTACAGTTTCTCTGTCCTAGGTGATGCAATCAAAATTAATTGGCTTTCATTCTTCATGTTCCATCTCACCTGTGTATAAATAGCACCAGCTCCAGGCTTCAGGGGGTGTGTTTGTTTTTATTGTTCAAGAGAAGAGGAACAGAAAATAAAAAAGTGATGACTTAGAATAATGCATGCTGTTGTCAGACTGGATTATATTAACACCGTGTGTGCTGATGTTCTCAAAAATACTCTCACATTTCAGCATGTTCAGAACTGTCTCTTGGACCTTAGCCAAAACTGAAATTTAATCTACCCTGTTTTAGATTCTTTTAACTGAGTAACTGAAAATTGTAGTATACATTCAAAAATACTGTTAAACCATTAAGCTCTTGACTACATCAGGGTCTGGTTTAACACCTGTACATCAAACATTGTTTGTGGCCTTCTAACTGTGGCCCTCTATGACTTTCAAATCTGAGGCTCCAAAATCTGTTACATTGCTGTTATAATGTGAATGATCCCCCAGCATGTGTCAGATCTTGCAAGTCAGTCAATACTTTCAAGCCCTGTCCTAAAATCAATTCTATACTCTATTTTAAATTAATTTTTATATACCATTAATTTGTGTTTTCCCCTCTTTTATTCTACCGTAAAATACATTGATGTATCATGATAAAGGTAGTAATAATAACAGCAAAAGCATCCTGAATTTATGTCAAAAACAGTTCTGTACAATATACATGAAGTATTTTATGTGCCCATTTAATATACAAAAAAGAATATGAAACAGTAAAATGACAATAAAACAAAGATTTCTTTATAGCATTTGATGGAGAATGTATATAGGTTCTTATTTTTAGGTCTTCTTTTTGTGGAGCCTGGACGTCAGTAGAATAAGGGGGTTAGAATCAGCAGATCTTGTCAGACCACACTCATGCAATAAGCCCTTAAGATAGCCTGGAGCTAGACCACTCAGTGTCTTATACATCAGAAATCTTAAAGTCAGCTATAAATTTCACAAGGACTCTGTATAGTTTCACAGAATGGGAATTATAAAATAATTCATCACATGAGCTGTAGGACTTTGGAAAACATAACTGTGTATTATCTTAGAAAGGTGCTACAGTAATCCAATATTGATAAAAAAAGAGGCACACTGTATATCTTTATTCCAGCAACGAATTGGCAGAGGAATGTCCCTAGATGAGCAACATGTTAAAGGTGGGGGAAAAAACCTCGTAACATCCTTAACATAAGCTTCCATTTACAGGGTCAAAAAGAACAACAAGGTTTCTCAATTTTGTTGAGATTTTCATATCAGGACCATTAATTACACTGAAGTCACCAACCAGTTTTGTAACACTGATCTTGGAAACCTACAAGCATACTGTAGCATATGTGAAAACAAATGCAGCTGCACTGCCTGGTGTAAGACAACAACATGACCAATGTTGAGCGGCAACAGTACCAAAGATGAGCAAGTTCATCATAGAAAATCTGACCTAGAGTAAGCATTCCAGCACAGATCCCTATAGAGCTCCCAAGAAGGTACATCAGATTAAAACCTATGGAAGTGCATTGCTGCCACCAAGGGAAAAAAAAATCCTCACCCTTATCTCACAATTACAAGAAACATATCTCATAATTACGAGAAAATGATCTCGTAATTATGATTTCGTATTTCTCGCTTACTCACACAATAGCAAACTTGTCATATAATACTTACAGTATATAAAGTAAGTAGCTACGTTAGCATGCATAGGCTGCAAAGGAACACGTTAAAGGTTTATTCCCTGCTGAAAAGAGAAGAAAAGAAACACATTTCATCTGTGAAGCCCTTAGAGCCAAAACATTGTGTTTCTTTAAATTTATTCCTTTAATACTATAGCACTTTCGGGTTCTCGCGGGTTTGTGCCCTCGTGGCTCCCGCCACGAGTTAGCTCTCTACTGCTGGGGCTCGAACCCAGGTGTCCGGCGTCACTCAACAGGGAACCAGCTGGCTGACCTAAAGGGAGATCTCCCCTCAATCCCAGTGCTGAGGTCCCTGCTATTTACAGGGAAAGGTGGTGATGTAACCATGCTGGCAACCGGCTCGCACAACCTGTAATGTCGGCCGTGTCAGTTATAATACCTATATCGCTACCTGCGGACTTAAAGCTTTAAGCAGTGGAAGTGATTGCACGTGTAACTGTTCATAACGGAACCATCATTGCTTTGATCTCCAAATCCCACAAAACTGGTTCTCATGCTTGTAATAATTCTGTTCATATTTGCTAAGAACTGTAGGATTTCATTATGACTAAACCCCGGTCGAAATCTGTACAGATTCTACAGTGCTGGACACAATCATTAAATCGAAAGTGCCAGCCAAGTTCAACGTAGCTTCTACATGTGATCAATTCACAATGTAATGGGTTGTACATGCATTGATGAAAGCATTGCTGTCTTGTTAGTGGCAGCAATGTGCTTCTGTAAAAAACATATATTTTAAATGAAAAATTATTTTTTGCATATTTTCTCATGTTCAATTGTCCACCAAGTAGAACCCTAAACAATAAAGGAAATACTAGTGGTAAATCCTTGTTGAAGAAGACCTGTACTTTACTAAGATGGCTCAATTATAATGTCCTGTTGTATAAACAGCTACTCCCCAGGTCATCATTCGAAATGAGAATGTTTTTAATGACTTATCTTGTTCAATGTCTGCATGCTTGACACCAGAAATTCAAACACTACCAGTATGTCACTTGACTTTTACATTTTGGGCACCTACTGGCATCCTATATATAACATGTCTTCCCTAAAGGGAGAACAAAGATCTGGTTTACTCTCTTCCAATACTCTCACTACTAGGGAGTTTGTAGCCACATGGTTCTTGTGCTCTCCGGGAGTTACCAGGTACTAGAACATTGGCTCCATGAAGCTGTGGTTCACATAGTCTTCACTCGATCTCTCAAATACTGCAGCAACCAGTTGTTTTATCTCACACTGCTACAACGCACCTGCTTATGTTAAAGCACAGGAAGTACGCAAGACTTACTCCAAACTATCTAGACCTTTTATTTAAGCCATTCAAACCCACTTTTTGCTGCTCGGTTTTGAGTCTTCTCATTGAGAGCTCTACCTCGCATTTACTCTGAACCTTGTTCACTGAATACTGAACTCCCTTTTGCCTCTCAACCTCGGACCTTGCCTTCTGTTTTGGGTTGTTTGCTTCTCTCAGTACTTCCTGGAAATTGATCTACCTTTCGCCTACAATCTCGCCTGACATTCCGGATTGTTCCCATGCCTCAACATCTACTTGCTCCTGCGTCAGCACAGGATCTGCATACGTTTTTATCGGAGTTTCCTTACACATTCCTAACTCACTATGGTCCACAGGCCTATGAGCCCATTCAAGCCATTACTAATGAGCATCCACCCCTTTACAGCTGTCAGTCCCTCTCTCCTGCAGCTCAGAGTAGAGACAGATTAAAGCTATTTTATTTTCAAGCTAATCTTATAAACTTCTCAATTAGCCCAGAGGAGTGGCTTCTTCCATACAGAGACTATCACACCAACAGCTTTCCCTACTGTGGAAATTCACTCTCATGTAAAGCAATTGTGTCTTATTCAATAGGTTCTTTCAATTGATAATCAGACATGCTGACAAATTAAAGGAAGAGCATAATTTCAGTATAGATGCCTGGTGGGTCTCAAGTCGTTTGTGTGTTTAATGTTAAGTGATTTCGTCCTTTTAATGTGTATCTTTCTAGTACTTTGTCTAGAACTGTAAAAATTAAATGATTTGAATTATGTGTATTTCTATGTCACAACTAAAACATTTAAACTATATTGCTGACACTATTCTATAAATCATCTAACCTTTTATTTATTTTTATAATATCTACTGAATGGATTTTGAAATAGATATCTGTATAAAGCAACTGTAAAGAATGGTACCTGAAGTTATAAGCAGTACTGTAGAAAATGATTCAATCTGAATTGATCTCTTAGTTATGCACAGACATAATTTAAATAACATGTACAGAACAGAATTGCATTAACAGAAACAAAATTGTTTACAATTGCATATTTCTTTCAAATTGATTAATGCAGGCTGATGTGGCTGGCTCGTGCATATTCTCTATATTTAGTTTCATACTCTTAAATGCTTTATTGCAATTCACCTTTTTCATTACTTATACCTTAGTTACAAATCCATTGGCACTCTGCTTTCACCAGGCATTAAATCCATCATTAACATTCTTTAAAGAACATTAAAAAAGCAAAGAATGGAGCAGCTCCATTAACAGAGGGCCAGGCAGTTCGTGCTGACAGATGGCCATGTCCTTACATTGCACAGATGGGTGTGTTTTTTCCTGATAAGCTGCTAGCTGTCCAAGCTAAACGGAGGTGTGGAGCTGAATGTTGCAGGTAGGGAGAAGTCCGCTGTCTTCCAGGTTAGAATGTGTTGTAATTTATTCAGTCTTCTGCACATCACAAATCTATTTGGTGCTGTGCTGCCAGATAACACTGAAGGGAACTGAAGAAAGGAACTCAGGCTCTTGCTCTGGTTAGGCCCCTTGTAGGAGGAGAAAACTTTCTGCTGAAATCATCAGGGAGCAGTGCCATCTGTAAAGAGGGGAGGCCCACCTCCTGCCAGAATGATTTGTATGCTGAAGGTTAACCATAAATTATTAAAGAGAAACCACAACCACTCATTGGTTAGAAATTAGAAATCAGTGCAGCTGAAATATTTTTAGTTTTCATATTGAACATCCTTGCACACTCCACTAGTGCTATACCATTCTTGACCAACATAGCTGAATAATATTGCACTCCAGATTTTCCTAACTCACCCTTAATCCAAACTAATTATGTATGAAAATATATACAACTCAAACTCAAACCAAGTCAACAGCTTGTAGGGGTCCAACCACAAGATCATCGGTTTTAAAGAAATAAATAACTGAGAGATTGCTTCTACACAACACCTAAAGCTGCTCACACATGGAAGAACTATAAATCCCATTTATATTTGTCAGGAATGCCAATAATGTTATGATTCATAGACTGCATAATATTAGTGTAAATGTCATCTTGTACTACACTCCATGAACATCGGCAACCTTAACATTTGATAGAAGAGAAAATATTATAGAATATGTAAATATTACAGAATATGAAAATATTCTAGACTTATATTCCAATTGTTTAAATTGTATGAATTGTAAGTGATATGTTTTTTAATGCTCACTAGATATTATGGAGACAAATTAATTGGTTTCTGAATTTTGATTTCTGGAAAGTAACATGAATTAAACATATGACTGCATACACTTTATCATAAAGCTATCAATGTATGCATGGCTTAAATGTGGCTGAAGAAAGCAATACTGTTTTAATATCTGCAGTAATTTTATTAATGCCATTTGGCCCAGATAAGAACAGAATATTATTATCTCCTGACCTCACCTTCTGCAATAATGTCAACTACTCCAGCTCCTTATCTCATAGGTCTCAGTTCACTGCCATGGATATTACTTATGTGCATAAGTCAGTAGCTAAAATTATACTTTTGTGTGTTCAACCCCATTCCTGTGCCTCTGCTAAAATCTAGCTTCTCTGCTCTTTGTCCCTTGGCCTCTAACCTCATCAATGAGTCCTTGAAATCTGATCTTGTAATGATAATTTTTGAGTCAGCTGCTATGACACCTGTTTAAAAAAACCTGGACTTGACCCTAAAAAGCTTATTAAATGCTGCCTTATAGCCAATTTACCCTCTCTTGAAAAAAATATGGAACAGATGGTTGCAATTCATTTGCAAACTTTCCTAGCATCTAATGAGCTTTTTGAACATTTTCAGTTGCACTTTATTCAAAGACAAAGTACTAATATAGCCCGTGTTAAGGTTGGAAGTAGGCAGCTGCATGAAGAAGTGGTCAGGGCTGCTGTTGTACACTTGAGCATGGTCCTTCTTTGAGCAGTAAACATCCTGGTATCCATAAATGGATACTCACTGAGTTTGGATGTGAAAAAAAAACTTGTTCTCAATTGAATTATCAGGTTACGTAAATGATTACATACAATCAATAAAATCAAGTTAATGACATAGTCATGTGGGTTACATGATATTCTCCTTCTAGAATTAAGCGTGGTTTGTGATAATGTCATTCATAGTATTTTACTGGATTATAGTAATTAGTTTATGATAGTCAATTCCTACATCATGTTTGTTTTACATCTGCAACAGTTTCTCAAGGTGTACCACAGGGTTCTGTGCAAGTGCCTTTAATATTTATTAGCATACCGTGGTGCTATATGGGGTATATTCAGTAGGAAGGTGGAGCTCTCAACAGAGAACAATGTGTTGCTTCAGTAACCACAGTTGAGTGGAGTTTGAGAGATAATGAATCTCAGCTGTGGAAGGGTTTTAAGTGCAAGTTGAACACTTCCCTGAGTGGGGATCAAGCAAGACTTAATATTTGAGATTACTGCAGTAGAGAATGGACACAACATCACGTCTCCCACATGTGGAAGACTCAGCTATGGAAGGGACCTGAACGATGATCCCTGAGGGGATCATTGAAGGACTGTGGCTTATGCAAGTTAGAGACTCTGGGCCTGAGTGCTCTGGGCCCTCAGCTCAAGAAGTCTCTGAATGTGAGGACCGAGTACATTGCCACTCTCAAAAGAGACTGTGTGTAAAAGTGCAAAAAAAAGTTTCCCAGCAGGCTATGAGGGGCATGTCCAGAGTGAAGGGGACACCTGTTCATGCCCAAGGTGTTAGCCACTACGTCTGCGGCATAACAATACTTATGTTGCATCTTGGTCATATTATTCACCATCACAGCTATGCTTACTAACTCAGAATTACTGTGGCAGTTCCTGCACTTCAGTTACCTGACTGATATTAATATACTAATGCAACAAGATTTTCTTAAAATAATCATTGAAAAGAATGAAGTTATACTTATTGACTTTCAACAATAACAGCATTGTAAAGTTGGTGATCCCAGTGTTTTTGACAGTTCAGAAATTGAACTCTTGACTGAACTTTTATTTTTGTACCTCTGCCCATATCAGAAGTATGACATTTTTGCCATTCATATAACTTCAGATTAAGGTCTTTGTTTGATCCGATGTGGACATGCCTTCACTTCATCATAGACTACTATAATTCTTTATTAATCTGGTAATTATGGTACTAAGCAGGCTTTAGTGCATCTAGAGTTCTATGGTGCATGTGTATATGTCTCAACAGCTACACTCCTAGGTTATCTCCTCTGCTTCTGAGGGTCAAGAGAACCAATCTAGGTAAAGCTCAGCTTTTTCATAGTTATTTCATTAGAAAAATCCCACTGAGCCCTGAGGTTTAGAAGCAGTACACCTAGCAGAAGGGATACGTACATAAGTAAATAAGTTGATTTCAGCCTTTTAAATTGTGAAAATATGCCTACACTAAAATACCGGACCAGCAGGCCTAAACGTCTGATGCTACCAACTCCTGATGAAGCCAAAAAAGAAAAGAGGGCCCAGAGAGTTGGAGAGTAGGAGACAAATTTGCATGCAGACAGTGCACAAATTTGCATCCAGTGTTAAATTGCTTTGTTAAGCTATATAGTTTAGCACAGGTGGACTTGTACTGCAAAGATATGGTTTATTATTATGCATGTGTTGATGGCATTTTTTTCTCTAAGTATACTTTGGAAGGGATTAATTTACCTTAAGCAACAGAAAGTAACAATGTTACTGGCATGGTCACCTGCTCCAGGAACATGCCTTCTAGCTTTGGGGTAAGAAGACAGACGGTTTTCAGGCTTATTTTTTAACTAAAGTGATAGAGAATGGAGCACTGACAGACAGTGATAAATGAACAGTCATAAAGAACAGCTTTATAGTTTTTCCATAACTTAATTTTCACTGAAGTGAACTTAAATTTTCTCTCTTTTAAAAAACATTGGCTCCTGAGAGGCTCTAAATTTCCTTTAAAACCCGAACATTACTGAAACACATAATTAATAATAATTGCTTACACTTATATAGTGCTTTTCTGGACACTCCACTCAAGATGCTTTACAGGTAATGGGGACTCCCCTCTACCACTATCAATGTGAAGCATCCACCTAGATAATGCGATGTCAGCCATAGTGCATCAGAACACTCACCACACATCAGCTATCAGTGGGGAGGAGAACAGAGTAATGAAGTCAATTTATAGATAAGAATTATGAGGCAATGATTGGTAAGGGCCAATGGGAAATTTGGCAAGGACTCCAGGATTACACCCCTACTCTTTTTGAGAAACACCCTCGAATTTTTAATGACCAGAGAGTCAGGACCACTGTTTTACATCTCACTATACTGGGGCATTAGGACCCACAAAGACCACAGGGTGAGCTCCCCCTGCTGGCCCAACTAACTTCCAGCAGCAACCTTAGTTTTTCCCAGGAGGTCTCCAATCCAGGAACTGACCAGACTCACACCTTCTTGGCTTCAGTGAGTTTTAAATGTGAGTTGCAGGGTGACATAGCTGCTGACTATAAGGTATGTATACAGGTACGTGCAGTATGGAACAAAACAATTCTGAAGATATCAAATTACATTTTTCCTAAATATCATTTCTGCACTAAAACACAGCCATGCCATCAGAATGTATCTATGTTTTGCAGGAATGCTCTCAATGCATATAGTTTCAGGCTTAACTGTGTTACAATTAGAAAACCATATAAAATGTGGTCTTTCGCTATAAATATGCTTGTGTGTTCAATGCCAAAGGTAACATTTTGAAATGTTTTAACAGTTTTTTTCAAACTTTTGCCTTTAGGGCAATTTTGGCAACATTCCCTTTTTGAGCAATGTAGCGAAGCAATACTGTATATGGAAGAAAAAAATTCTTAAAGCTTTTCCTAAATGTCATTTCTATTCTAAAACAGGGCCATGCCATCAAAAAGTACAGTACATGATGCAATAGTTTGCACAGAAACCAAAACTATATTCCTTTGTAAGATTGTGTTGGAAACAAAGTTAAATGTAGGGTTTTAGACATTGCAATTTGACTGTAGCAGGGCTGGCCTGAGCTTTTTGGTGGCCATAGGCAAAACCTTGAAAAGGAGCTCCTCCAGATCACAATTATTTGCTCCACAACCTTATTTTACTCCTTTAAACAAGAAAATAAGATATATCTAGAAAATTATTATTAACTAACTTTGAAGAACAAATAATAAATAAGTTATAAACAAGAACATGAGGCACACATTTTACATTTTAGATGACGTATTTAACAATATTGTAAAAGATGAAGTTTTTGAATGTAATAAAAAGGTGCATTAATAACAATAAAGATAAATAGGATATATAATACTTCAATAATAGCAAATCATAACTTACAAATTACTGCATTGAAACCTTTGTCAATGAATTACAGAAATAAATATAAAATTAAGTGTGCAATAAAAAAAACAACTGCACTCAATAACAAAGGGGGTGAGATCAGGAAGGCTAAGCAGATGGGAAAGTTTTATAAAAAAAAAACATTCTTTAAATCAATTTGCCTGCCGTGTACTGTATGTTCGACCTTAGATATGTTTTAATCATTTTGAACTCTGAAAAGCTCCTCTCTGCTCCTGCTACATGTCATTGGGAGAATGATTGCAATCTGAAGGGCTACAGGTTAAGTTCACAATATCCCCATTTAATGAAATACGGACATAACTGCAAGGAAAACTGAGTTTTAATGCTGATTACATACTGTATAATCGATTAACTGTCTTTTGTATGGTAGAGTTGTTTGGCCGGGCATTTTAGCCAGATGACCCACACAGTATGTGTACAGTTGTGAGAGATGTGAATCTGTTAATGTCTAGTAACTACACTTCAAGTAGTCTATGTGTCTAGCTTGAAGATGTGACATGCCTACGATGTCTACTGCTAGTAACAAAAAACATTGTGAACATAAAAACACACCCCTTTACAAAAATGTCCCAGGTATTATAAAAAAAGGAAATTAAAAAAAAAACTCTTGAGAATTAATACTGAATCATAAGCAACAGGACAGAAATGAAAACTACATGGAAGTGCATGTTTAAAACTGAGAAGTAGAAGCACTTCTTAATCCAAAGGGTAAAGAGAGCGTAAAAAAACCTACCTAGCCATGTTGTTGAAACTGACCCTCTGGCTTCTTTCACGAAACAGTTGGATGAGATCCTTGGATCAATTAGCTACTAACTACCAAATGGGCTAAAACTTAAAATGCAAACAGACAGGCTCAAAACGATCTGTATTAAAGACTCTTGGTCTTGATTCTCAAATTTCTTGTGGTATATTTTGAATAACAAAAAAAGGATGCTCAATATTTAATATGAATGAAATCCCCTGCAGTTTAGCAAAACAACTTCAAGTCACCCACTAGCTCAACAGGTAGGTTGCAGGTGCTGAAAATGTTTAATTTTTCTTTAAAGGATGTCTTATTTTATTTTCATTAAATAATCATCTGTTAAATGAATGATTGGGGAACATTAGAATATTAAACTGTATGAAACATTGTGATTATAAGTTAGAAACATGTTACAGTACATCTTTAAAAAACAAATGGACATTGGCAGAATGGATGATTTTAGGTGAGCATTTCTTCTGCAGGTAAATGCTGTTCTATAAACCATGAAGGAAAACTAGAATACCTGTGTTTCAGGTTAGTCTTGTCATACGTAATGTTAATAGTAATGACTGGACCTGTACATTTCAAATATATTTACCATTCATAAAATGTCACAGCAAAAATACAGAGCTATCTGTTTAAGAACATTTTCATTTTATTCTGGTAAACAGTTGTTTCACTGTTCTAGTCTTTTCACTCAGTTTTTTTTTTATTAATATAGAACCCCAATTTTATGGAGAACTTTTACTGATTTTTTTTGCCATTTTGATTTGAGATACAATTATTGTAAACACATTTTGAAGACTGTGGTCAAAATAAATTAAAGACTGCTGAGTAACAAGTTTGTTTTCCTCTGACCCAAACCAAACTGCATTGATAACAGGCAAAGCTGTTATTACAGCAGCAAAACACTTGGAGGTTTTGATTAAAATTATAATATTAATAGCATATGCACTGTAACTCTTGATTGTGTCTAAAGTCTAAAACTTTTACACAGCAGCATGTATGATGTTAAAAGTGAATAATTTAAATGGATTAATTTAAATATCATCAAAAAGTTAGACATCCTATTGGATACAGCTTGTAAAAAGTGGCAACATTACTGAAAGGTGAAATTTTAATCTTTTTTTATTTTGCTCCAACGTGTTCAAAACAAAATAAGAAATTAACAGGAACAAATCTTCAAATATTCTTTTAATTTGTTACTATGGAAGACACAGGTCAAAATGGTTGCCAGCTGTGTATTTGTGTTTATTTTTTGTATCTGCTTTTGTGACAAAAATATTAATATCCATTGTAAATGACTGAAAAGTACACTATGGGATTGCATATTAAAGAAAAATGTACAGCATCATAAATGTTATGAACAAAATGCTTTTCTTTCACTTTCCTTGTTCTCTTACAGTACTATATATCCAAAACCATTTTCCATCTTTTTGTATACTTGCCCTGCACTTGAAGGGAAAATTGAAATGATGTCTGAGTAGAAAAGGCTCTGTCTTTAAACATGTCAAATGAGTCGACAACTTGAGTCAGGTTTCTGTTTTTATGAATACTGAAGGTGGCATAAAGACTGAATGATCAATTTTCTTGCTTGCACTTATCTAGGCAATTGTAACATAGTTGCATTGTCACAATGTTTACAGTTAATAAAATCAATGTAAAATTTAAAAAAAGATTCTGGATGCTTCATTGAGCAGGAAATACAGATAAGAAGAGGATAATTTCGGGTGGCCATCTGTAATAGTGTTCACATAGTTTTCTTTCAAAACTTCCACTTAACCTATCAATTGAACAATGAATTAATCGTGAACACCATCAAAATACACTGAATACATAGTTCTATATGATAGTTTGTGTAGAAAAAGTGTTAGTTGTGGTGGTTTTCGTCTTTGTGCTTGACCTATAGAGTATAGTTTTAGTTTTACTGCTTCTCAGCTTTGTGTATGACCTAAGTGCCATTCGAACCCAACATCTCCCCCACTTCTAATGTTTTCACAGAACAGCTAATTTGGTGTTAATGAGCATTTTGTCCATCACAATCCTTTTCAACTCGCCAGCATTTTCTTTTCCAGTAAAAACAGTAGGAAGAATTTCATACTGAATAATTCTCATCATTTTTTCTTTTCAGAAGTAAAAAGATGAAAAGTGTCAGTAACATGATAATACTATTAATTAATACTCTAGTTGCTCTGCTCTGGTTATTGCAACACTAACTTGTGACTGTCATAGAGAACAGTCATTAGCTTACAGCTGAATGTCATTGAAAATTTAAGAATTCATCTGAGACTAGGATTGAGACAATAGAAAATGGAAGATTAATATCCAGTCTATTATGTCAATGTCTGCAGAGAGTGGTTTCCTAGGACTGTGAGACTGGCATGAAAGGAGGATAATTTGTGCCTGTTTACAGTAATTTCTATCTGAGAAACAGCTGAAGCAGAACTGTGTAAATTGGTGACAATAAGACTGCAGTACATCCGGGCTTAATTTAATTGCATTGTAAGTGTCGTTTAGCTGTAGGAATGTACATTTACTCCGAGGTCACATTGCAAAATTTAATCAGGGATGTAAACAAGATCAGAGATCATTTTTTTTATTCACTCCTTCTGCCATTTATCATGACAATGATACAACACACTTTTATACCACTAGATTTCCTATATATTTCTTTCCAAAACAATGTTCAAATTTTAGAATACATACAGTATATTTAAGGAAAATTATAGCATTTTACAGTTTTTATATAACAAAATAATGTATATGTTCATGCTTGAAATAATAATCATTCCTTACGCTTACATAGGGCTTTTCTGGACTCTCCACTCAAAGCACTTTACAGGTAATGAGGACCCCCCTCCACCACCACCAATTAGTAATAATACACTGCCTGCTAATTAACTGCTTTGGGACACTAACATCACCTCAAAGCTTTCATCTGTGCATGATATGATCTTATTGTTTTCTGAGACACCAGAAGTTTACAAAGCACTTCAGGTGATTGACCTACTGCTATTTTTCACACTAAATTGTAATTTTCACCATAACCACAAATTTGCATGCAGTAGCACTCTATTATATGCATGCACTCTTCATTACAGTATATGGTTTTCTTCTACTTCTATCCATCCATTATAAGAAGGTTGTTTATTCCTGGTAAGGATCTTTGCTATTGGAAACCATTGTGGAAGCTTATAGCACATATGTGGGACCACACCCTTGAGAAAAAGTATATTGTGGACCAATACACAATATGGTTATACTAATTATATTAATATAAAACGTATGTCAATATGTTTATTAACTGACCTTGTAGCAGATCTTTGGAAGGTGAAAGGAAGCCAGGGTAGCTGGAGAACACCTTGACCGTAATAAAGCCTAGGACCCAAGACCTAATTGGCATGCCACTATACCAGGTACTACTTCAGTTAACTCTAAAACTTAAAATTGTTTCTCCATAGCCATAGTCACACTGTTACTGTAATATCTGAGGTATTACACACTCCATTATTCAAATGTTTGAAGATTCATTTGGATTGAGAAGAGAATCAGTTCTTATTATATGATAAAGCTATTTTAGAATTCTGCAAAAAGTTGACTGACGGATTGATTATTTTCAAATGTGTTGGGATTGGTAGCATCCCCATCAAATGACATACTGTATATATAATCCCTCTAGGCATTTATTTTTAAGTCCCTCTTCAGTATATCTCTTCTCCCTTCCTCCTTGATAAACAAAGAACTGAGATATAATACCAGTCTCTGAGGTGAGAAATAACAGTAAAGATTAATCTGCTGATTGTACTGTTTTGTGCTTTTAGAAGAAGTCCAGAAAGAACTTTAAACATAGTCCAAGTTTGTTCTTTTCATAGCCTTCTTATGCACTAATTAGTATTCCATTCCATCTCTGCAGCCAAGCTGAGTGATTACTGATGCAGTAGTGAAAGCTGGTTTAATGAAAGTGGCCTGGGGTCACACTTAGTATCGGTCCTCCCAACACTTGCTTTCTCAAGTAGGTGAAAAAAACAAAGATATAAAGCCATGCAAATTACAAATTCAGTGTCACTGCGATTAAAAGCTATTAACCAGCCAAAACTCCTGGCTCATCACTATCATATCTCTCATAGTTTTTTAATACAGACTTTAACCTGAGGCCAAAACACTTGGCGCTACTCTCAGAAGACAAGAGAATGTAAATCCCATGGCTGCTGCTACTATTATCTAAGTTCTGAAAAACCAAAGTTCAATGTAACAGATGAAGAATATTTAAAACAGAATGCATTTTTACACATCTCAAAATCGCTTTCAAAGGTTCTGTCCCTCTACCATTGAGTCTGTTGCTGATGTTAATTGCTTCAATAAACAAGCAGTTATTTACAGTATGCTTGTCTCTTGGAAGTTAAATCAAGCATTTCTGTGACCTGAGCATGGGATGACAAAATATATTTTTCAGATTGGCAGGGTCAGAAAATAACAATGTTCCGACTAGTGCAATGGCAGTTATTACAACAGCTTTGAGTACTGAAAAATCCGCAGGGTCTGTCTTAACATTGGTGAAAGAACTGTGTCCTGAGAGAGTGCTCAATGTGGCATGACATCATCTTCACGCTGGTACCCCAGTGAGCCTGATGTCTCATTCTGCTCTTATTTACTGTTATTGCGCTTGTTTATCAATGCTATAGCTCATTAAAGCACAAGATGACACTGCCAGAGAGTCAAAAATAGAGTCTTATGATTCTCATTACAGTGTAGAAGTGACAGAGGAGATATGAGAATAAGATGCTTTTATGGTTCTCATTAAAGGTAGCAAATGATTAATGTTGTCTTTCTTTTATTACAAAAACAACAAAAAATCAAGTAATGAGGGTGAATTACTTAACTGTCTCCAGAAATTGAAAAACTAAAAAATACAAATAATTTAGCAAATGCATAATAATGCCTTTGTAATATTGTTATAAAAGCTTGAGAGACTTCAATTAAAAAGCTTTCCCTTTAATGGGATATTGTTAAATCTGTGCAATTGCTATTCATTTACAACTAAGAAAAGGAAAGATTACTAAATCTTATTTCTACTACCACATAAAAAAACAATGTTTTTTCTTAATTAGAAAGAAAAATGATTCATGAAACCCCTGTTGATAAACAGGTAACAATACTGGCCATGCTCTCTGGTACAGTTAAAACGGTTGCATTTGTGTCATTGTTAGGTCATGCATGAAATACAGTTGGTATCAGATTATAAAAACCTTAGATGTCACCTTGTGCGTGTGCCCTGTTCTTCCCTGTTCATACAGTATGTGGAGAATCCCAAATCATAAAGGGTGTGCAGCTCATTACATTACTCAACAATTGAGTCTATTGGTCTATTATTGAAATACCCCCCAGAAAATTGTAACATTCTACTTGTTTCTTCTTTCAAAGTGCTCTATTCTACTAATATTTTATAAACAATGTCACTTTGGGCTTCTAAAATATCCTATAAACAATGATACTGCTTATCAATATGTATATGTCGGCTGTGGAACTTAAATTGCAGCTGACACCAGACAATGCTGATGTGAAAACTACACACTGTAAAATATACCCAAAACAAAGCCACACTGTAGATCTTCTGTGCAGGAAACCATTTGCACCAAATGCATTTCTAAGAAGAACATTGCCCCCCAGATTGTTGCCTTAGTGGTGATTAGTTTGAATACCCCAAGCTTATATTCTATAGTGTACAGAGAATCTCAAGAAATATTATCAAAGTTTAATCTAATCTAATTACTTATTACTTAATATATTTCTAGCTTACTCAGTTGTTTAACATAATATCATTATAGATGGAATGAAATGAAAGCACGGTTCCTTTGATACTTTTGTACATATTGGTTCCTTTCTGAGATTTTTATGGTTGATTTTCAAAAGGGGGGGTGCACTGAGATGCAGTGGGTAGCACACAAGTTACAGTATGTTGAATTTCTGCATCACAGTACTGGAGGCCTGGGCTCATTTCAGACCTGGAGTGCCATCTTCATGGAGTTTGTATGTTCTCCTTTTGTTTGCTTAGGTTTCCTCCAGGTGCTCTGGTTTTCTTCTCAGTCCTAAAACATACTAGTATGATAATTGGCTTCTGGTGTGACTGTGTGAGATTGTGTCTGTGCCTGCCCTGCGATGGACTGGCGTTCCGTCCAGGGTGTATCCTGCCTTTCGCCAGTTACTTGCCAGGATAGCCTGCAGCCCTCTTTCCGTCAAATAAAGGTAATTCAATAGTTTAGCGACAAACATGAACGTATGATGGTGAGATCAATTAGAGAAAACAGAGTAAAAACATTTTTAAATAAATCTACTTTATTTTTAAATCACAGATACAGATACATTTGTTTTGATACTAAAAATGTTTATATGTACCTTTGACATGTAATAACTGACATTTTACCGTTAACACCTTTAATAAACAGGTACAGTAAGAACATCAATTCATATTCCTGTGCCACACTGCAACATCTGTATGTGAGCAGAAAGTCTGGTTTAATTTCTACCAGAGTACAGTATGTCAAAAGAGATACAAATTATGTTAAACTAGGTCAGTGTGAATTCATCACAGTTGTTGCTTAACCCAGACTCTCTCTAAGCTCTGTAGTAAAAAGAGCTTCAGCAATTTCAACACACATACATTCTTGGAACCCCAGCCTCACAATAAACTAAAGCAGAAAAACAAATAACAAATCTTTCATTAAGTAAAGCAGACATGAAATCTGCCCTTTACATATTGCTAGAGCATTTTATGGCAGCTCTGTGAGAAAGGCAAATGGAGTTTAAATAGCCTAAGGCTTTATTTGCTCACGTCTTGAATGGCTGCAGATTTATCCCTTAATTACATTACTTGCAGCATCCTGGGAGACATTTTTTTCCCTTTTTCTATAGTGTAATATTTTTTACTTTACCAAGTGTGTCAAAAACAAATCGACCATGCTTGCTTTCTTACGGCCTGAGCAATTTTCCTTCATAAATTGTGCCACATACTGCAAAATTACTGTTGTCGTAAAGTAACAATGTACATATTTCCCTCTTTGTACAATTACTTTAGTGAAGAACAAATGCAATTGAGTAATAATGGACTTGCAGCAGAGGGCAACAGAAACCTTCTCTGTGTCTGTGTGGTTTACTCTAGTTTCTTGGCCATACTGGCCAATTTAATTCACAACATGTGTTTCAGCAACAAGTCAGTAAATAGGAGAACTATCATGGCAATGGTGTCACCTCGAGATACTTTTGGAAAGGGTGAATGAACGCTTTTGAAGATTTCACACTTTAGACAACCAGATGTACTAAGCCTTATGCTTGCACTAGTGAGAGTAGTTGAAAGCAGTAGGATCTACCTAAGGTGATGGTTAAACTTTCCACCAAAGTCTCAACAAAAAGAAACTCAGCAATTTCTTTATATGAGACAAATTAAACGAGATTCAGTGTCTTATGATCTGCACACAATTGTAAAATGTTCCAAAATCTTTTTATGTGGTAGGTTATAGTGTAATACCGTATGACAGTGGCAGGAAATTCTCAAAAAATAAAAATGTCAAATTAACTCAAAAGTTCCATTCAACATTAATTCTCCTTGAACTGAAAACATATTCTAGTTGTTTCTAAACATGTGATCAGTCATTCTCTAACCCTATCCCAGTAGATTTGAATACTGAAAAAAAGGCTAGGGTTTGAAGTACACTTTAATTTAATGGATGTGTTTGAGCAACAGTTCAGTGTATAGGGGAACTATCAAGGCACTACAGTGTCATTTTGTGATACAGTAGTTTTCGCAAGGTTGAAGGAAGACTTTTGAAGATTTCACACTCTAAACATCATTATTTTTGCTGTAGTGATAATAGTGGATGAAATAGGTTAGGGCTAAAATGTCTCTGAAAGATTGACTGAAAAGAAGTTTACCAATTTCTTTGTATGAGCCAAAGCAGAACTCATCCCTTAATGTGAAGGTGGTCCATTTTTGGACAGCTTGTATTATGGGAATACCCTGGAGCACCCACAGAAAGTCTAATATATGCAAACTCCAGATTTTGAAGGATTTGAACCCAGGGTTTTTGAACATTAATAAAACATTCATTAAATAGTTTTAGAGTCATTCACAGCTCTTTACCTCAGAGCTCTAAACAGATTTCTAGAGCAGTTAACAATAAAATAATAGTGGACCAATGGGCACATAGGAGAAGAAATTATGGAAAAAAAAGTTCAAGGAGCTCTAGTCTGAACAATTGCCTTCATCCAGGTAATGAACATCTGGTCTATTGACTCTTAAGGATCATGAGCAGTTTCTGCAAAGTCCAGGGCTGCTCTCCTGCGTCTGTGATATGGTTATCTGTCAATTTGACTCT